>NC_053398.1:47986344-48080497 GCF_905171765.1 Bufo bufo
GGGGTTAATTGTGCGTATCATAGCCCCCTGTAAGAGATCAGGTGCTGCCAGGCAGGAGGGGGCAGACCCCCCCTTCCTCCCCTGTATTACATTCATTGGTGGCCAGTGCGGCCTCCCCTCTCCCACCCCCCTAATTAAAATCACGTTCCGAATCCCCATCATTGGTGGCCAGTGCGGCCTCACATCTCCCCCCCCTTAGTTAAAATCACGTTCCCCCATCATTGGTGGCAGTGGAGAGTTCCGATCGGAGTCCCAGTTTAATCGCTGGGGCTCCGATCGGTAACCATGGCAACCAGGACGCTACTGCAGTCCTGGTTGCCATGGTTACTTAACAATTTTTAGAAGCATTATACTTACCTGCGAGCTGCGATGTCTGTGACCGGCCGGGCGCTCCTCCTTGCTTATAGCACAGACCTGTCACTTACCAGTATGATGGGCGAACGAGATTTTAATTAAGGGTGGGGGGGGGGGAGATGTGAGGCCGCACTGGCCACCAATGATGGGGGATTCGGAACGTGATTTTAACTAGGGGGGGGGGGGAGATGTGAGGCTGCACTGGCCACCAATGATGGGGGATTCGGAACGTGATTTTAACTGGGGGGGGGGAGAGAGGTGAGGCCGCACTGGCAACCAATGAATATAATATTGGGGAGGGAGGGGGTCTGCCCCCTCCTACCTGGCAGCACCTGATCTCTTACAGGGGGCTATGATACACACAATTAACCCTTTAGGTGCGGCACCTGAGGTGTTAATTGTGCGGATCACAGCCCCCTGTAAAAGATCGGGTGCTGCCAGGCAGCAGGGGGCAGTCATGTACACAGTTCTCAGTATATTCTAACTTGAAGCGTCCCCATCACTATGGGAACGCCTCTGTGTTAGAATATACTGTCGGATATGAGTTTTCACGAAGTGAAAACTCATATCTGAAAACGCTTTTATGCAGACGGATCTGCGATCCATCTGTGTGAAAGTTGCCAACGGACACGGATCACGGACGCGGATGCCAATCTTGTGTGCATCCGTGTTTTTTCCCAGACCCATTGACTTGAATGGGTCCGTGAACCGTTGTCTGTCCAAAAAATAGGACAGGTCCTATTTTTTTGACGGACAGGAAACACGGATCACGGATGCGGCTGCAAAACGGTGCATTTTCCGAAAGTCAATGGGTCCGCGAAAAACAACTGAAAACGGCACAGCGGCCACGGATGCACACAACGGTCATGTGCATGAGGCATTATTTGGGTTGTGGTGCCTTTAAGAAAGCACTACCTAGGATCCGGGACCCACAGGGTTAACTCACTCTCCTGATAAGAGGAAAAGGAAGTGAGTGAGGGGGTGGTGTGGAGTGTGTGGTGTGGTGGACACACTGCTGTGGCTGGCTGTGAACAGAGCTGGAAACTGAGGACATGTGGAAAGTTTGGCAGGAGAGCCGACTGGAATCTACCACGGACTAAAAAGAACCCAGGGTAAAAATACCTTTATTTTTGAACGGACTGTTCTATTGATTATGTTGGGCTGAACTAAGCGGACTTTAAGTTGGATTTGTTTGTACCTTGGCTGCTGGAAACTGTACCTATTTTCGTTTTGGAAAATAAACATCCATTTTCTATAACCCCGAGCTGGCTCATGCACCTGGTTTATTGGAGCGATCTTCCCCCCATATTACAATTGGTGTCGGATGCGGGCAGGGCATGAAAGCCACAAAAGCCGTTTAAAGCATAAAAAGTGACATTTAACCCCTTAGGGACGCATGACGTACCGGTACGGCATGTTTCCCGAGTCCTTAAGGACCCATGACGTACCGGTACGTCATGGCTTTAAATCGCGATTCCGGCGCCGCGGGGGTTAATCGAAACGGGATGCCGGCTGAAATCATTCAGCCGGCATCCTGTAACAACGCAGGGGGGGTCATTTGACCCCCCCCCCCGTATCGGCGATCGCAGAAAACCGCAGGTCAAGTCAGACCTGCGGTTTTCTGCGTTTCCGGTCCATTCGGGTCTCCGATGAACCGAAAAAGACTGTGATCGGTGGAGTGATTACACACCACTAATCACAGTCTGTGCATTTGGAGAGGCGGTGCTGACCCTGGTGCTGAACGCTGCTGTCCAGGGTGCTGATTGGTGCAGGGGAGAGAGGCCCGAGATTCAAACTTCCTGCGCTCCTCTCTCCCCTCCTCTTCCTGTTCTGCACGAGCACCCTGCAGCACCGTCCAGCACCAGCTCCTGAGTCCCCCTAATTGCCATCCATCACCCTCCTGCACCCATCGCCCTCCAGGTAGGTTAGGGTCAGTGAGGGAGAGGCACCGTTAGGCAGGGAAAGAAGGGAAAAGTTAGTTAGGAAAAAAAACAAAAACTTTTATCTAAACTTTCTTTGTTCCATCTTTCAGACCCCAGACCCCCCCTGCCCCTGCCACAAAACCCTGGCCCATTTTTGGCTAGACCCGGTGGCTGGACGCCGGTCAGTGCAGCCGAGATGAGGACATTTTGGGGCCTCGTACTGCATATGGGTCTAGTTCAAAAACCCAGTGTCAGGCAATACTGGAGTGGGGACGTCCTATACCAGACCCCACTGTACAGTATGGTCATGACACGTCCCCGGTTTGAGGCCATCCGGAAATGTCTGCATTATTCCGTCTGTATAAGATACGGCCGGTCATCGATCACTTCGGGGCCAAATTTGAACAGGCCTACGTACCTGGAAGGGAGGTCGCGGTTGATGAGTCTCTCGTTGCGTTCAAGGGGAGACTCCGTTTCCGCCAATAAATTCCCACAAAGCGGGTGAGGTATGGCGTGAAGCTATACAAAATTTGTGAGAGTACCTCAGGGTACACTTACAAATTTTGTGTGTACGAGGGGCGAGATTCCCGTATTCAACCCCCAGAATGTCCCCCCACTCTGGGTGTTAGCGGGAAACTCGTGTGGGACCTTATCTACCCACTGCTGGATAAGGGTTACCAGTTGTATGTGGATAACTTTTATACCAGCATTCCCTTGTTCAGGTCCCTTGCCGCCAAATCCTTGTTCATTTGTGGGACCGTGCGGAAAAATCAACGCGGCCTCCCTGCCCACCCCCTCCAGGTACCTATCCCCAGGGGTGAGACCCGTGCACTTACCAGTGGAAACCTGTTGCTGGTCAGGTATAAGAACAAGAGGGATGTCCTTATGCTGTCGACAATCCACGGTAACAGCACCACCCCTGTCCCTGTGCGAGGTACCACGGCAACGGTCCTCAAGCCCGATTGTATCGTCGACTACAATCGGTATATGGGAGGAGTTGATCTCTCTGATCAAGTCCTCACGCCATATGATGCCATGCGCAAAACCCGGGCATGGTACAAAAAAGTTGCGGTCTACTTGGTGCAGGTTGCCATGTACAACTCTTTTGTACTATCCCGAAGCACTGGCAGCACAGGGACATTCCTCCAATTCTATGAGGCAGTCCTCAAGGACCTGATCTTTTCGGACCGGGAAAGAGCAGGCCGGAGTACCTTGGGAATTGGAGGCGCCCGGATCGTCCCTGGCCAACATTTTCCAGATGTGGTCCCCCATACTGGAAAGAAGGGACGAACCCAAAAAAGATGCAGAGTGTGTCACAAGAGGGGGATACGGAAGGACACCACCACTCAATGTGACACTTGCCCCGATCATCCGGGCCTCTGCGTTATCGATTGCTTCAGGGAGTATCACACTTCCATGGAGTACTAAATTTTTATAATCCCCAACAGTCCACTAGAGAACATAAACAACTATAGCTCTCAGACTTTGGAGACACGGAAACAATTTTTTTCCCCCAAAAAAATATTAGTTTTAGTGCAGGCATCCTCAAACTGCGGCCCTCCAGATGTTGTAAAACTATAACTCCCAGCATGCCCAGACAACCTACAGCCATCAGCAGGGCATGGTGGGAATTGTAGTTTTACAACATTTGGAGGGCCGCAGTTTTAGGATGCCTGCTTAGTGTCTCCAAAGTCTGAGAGCCATACATATTGGGAATCGTCGCGTGCGTAAAAGTCGTCGCTATAAAAATAACATTTGACCAAACCCCTCGGATGAACAGCGTTAAAAATATATAATAAAAACGGTGCCAAAACACCCATTTTTGGGCAAAATTTCTATTTGAATCCTTTTTTCCGGTAATAAAGCAAGGGTTAACAGCCAAACAAAACTAAATATTTATTTCCCTGATTCTGTAGTTTGCAGAAACACCCCATATGTGGTTGTAAATGGCTATATAGCCGCACGGCAGGGCATAGAACGAAGGGAACTCCATATGGTTTCTGGAAGGCAGATTTTGATGGACTGCTTTTTTTTTTACACCATGTCCCATTAGAAGCCCCCCCCCCCCGATGTAGCGTAGACTAGAAACTCCAAAAAAGTGACCCCATCTAAGAAACGACACCCCTTAAGGTATTCAAAAGTTACTTTACAAACTATGTTAACCCTTTAGGTGTTCCACAAAACTAAATTACGAATGTAGAAACAATTTTAGAATTTTTTTTTTTTTTACCTTGCCTCAAAAAAGTGTAATATAGAGCAACCAAAAATCATATTTACCCCTAAAATAGTCCCAAAACAACAACCACCTTATCCCGTAGTTTCCTAGATGGGGTCACTTTTATGGAGTTTCTACTCTAAGGGTGCATCAGGGGGCTTGAAAGGGTACATGGTGTAAATAAACCAGTCCAGCAAAATCTACCTTCCAAAAACCATATGGCGTCCCCCTTCTTCTGGTGCCGTTTAGCCAAATAGTAGTTTACGACCACATATGGGGTGTTTCTGCAAACTACAGAATCAGGGCAACCCATTTTGATTTTGTTTGGCTGTTAACCCATTTTTTTCCAGTAATAAAGTAAGGGTTAAAATGGAAAATTTTCCAAAAAATAGAAATTTCTAAATTGTTTCTCCATCTGCCATTAACTCTTGTGGAACACCTAAAGGGTTAACAAAGTTTGTGAACCCAGTTTTGAATACCTTGAGGGGTGTACTTTCTGAGATGGAGTCACTTTTTTGAAATTTCTATTCTAGGGGTGCAACAGGGGGCTTCAAATAGGACATGGTATAAACAAAACCAGTCCTGCAAAATCTGCCTTGCAAAACCCATATGGTGTTCCCCTCCTTCTATGTCCTCCCATTTGACCAAACAGTAGTTTACAACCACATATCGGGTGTTTCTGCAAACTACAGAATCAGGGCAACCCATATTGAGTTTTGTTTGGCAGTTAACCCTTGTTTTATTCCTGGAAAAAATTGATTATATTGGAAGATTTTCCAAAAAATAGAAATTTCTAAATTGTTTCCCATCTGCCATTAAATCTTGTGGAACACCTAACAGGATTTCAACTTTGTGGTCGAACATAGGTCAGGGAGTCAACAATAGAATGCTGATGCTCTCTCCCGGGTGCATTGCATGTTATCCACAAGTGCCTCCGCCGCCCCTGCGTCGGGGCAGAGGGGGGGGATATGTAGAGGGCGCCAAGGTTGAGATCCCAGTGACAGATATGTATCACCATTATTTGGGTTGTTGTGCCTTTAAGAAAGCACTACCTAGGATCCGGGACCCACAGGGTTAACTCGCTCTCCTGATAAGAGGAAAATGAAGTGACTGAGGGGGTGGTGTGGAGTGTGTGGTGTGGTGGACACACTGCTGTGGCTGGCTGTGAACAGAGCTGGAAACTGAGGACATGTGCAAAGTTTGGCAGGAGAGCCGACTGGAATCTACCAGGGACTAAAAAGAACCCAGGGTAAAAATACCTTTATTTTTGAACAAACTGTTCTATTGATTATGTTGTGCTGAACTAAGCGGACTTTAAGTTGGGTTTGTTTGTACCTTGGCTGCTGGAAACTGTACCTATTTTCGTTTTGAAAAATAAACATCCATTTTCTATAACCCTGGGCTGGCTCATGCACCTGGTTTATTGGAGCGATCTTCCCCC
Organism: Bufo bufo; assembly: GCF_905171765.1. Classification (NCBI taxonomy): domain Eukaryota; kingdom Metazoa; phylum Chordata; class Amphibia; order Anura; family Bufonidae; genus Bufo; species Bufo bufo. Next base: position 47,992,277 of record NC_053398.1, read on the forward strand.
CCCCATATTACAATGTGTACTGTAAAGGGTGGGACATTGTATATTTGAGTAGTGATGTCTGTCCTATTGTCTCCACGTGTGTATTGGTGATTTCCCTTTGTCCTGAGAGATAATTGAATTACTCCTCGGTTGTCTCCAGGACAGAAGACATTGTGTATTCTCCTGCCTGTGATGATTAAATTAACCCGTGTAAGGTAATTGTATCACAGGCAGAGGGGAGGATTTTGTGTGGGAGTGTTTTACTGTATTGTATGTGTTTATTGGTTGTTTTTACAAAACCCTGTGGGTGGTAACCTTGTTGGAAAATGTGTATAAGTCAATGCTTGTGTGTTCAATAAAGAGTTCCTGTTTTACCCTTCATCATGTTGAGGCTGGTGTTTGGGTAACTGATCGACACTGGGGATTGCTATACGCTGAAGATTTGCTATACTCCCCTGGCTATAACTACTAGCTCTTGTAAGAGCTGTTCCTGCTCTCTGGATGCAGGAGAGGTTCACCCACTGGAGCCTGGAGCCTTGTCGTAGGTCCAGGATGGGTAGGAGACGGCGAGACCTCAACCAAGCTTCGGCGGTTCGTGGGGTCTGCGGTGCTTACGGTGTCAAGTGGAGTGCTTAGAGTCCTCGGGAAGGGCTAGGAGCATCCATCTACGGTACCGGGTCGGGGTGCCAGGAGATCCGTTACAAGGCTCTATTTAGGTCCGCCTCACACTGCTGACCATGCGGTTGATATTTCCTCTGGGAGTTGCTAGAGCTTGTTTGTCTTGGATCTCCTGCTTCTCCATACATCTCAAAGCTAAGTACTAGTTGCCTTTTCTGTTTGTTGTTCTCTGGTGTGTTTTGGTTCTAGGCCTCAGAAAGATGCAGATTTCTTCATCTGGGAAGGAACCAGCTGTCTCGACTCCTGCTACCTATCCTAGGGCTCGTCAGTTTTAGCAGGGCATCAGGATCTGTTCATACTGGCAGGAGTTAGGGAAATGCCTTGGAGGCATTATTACTAGGAGGTCACCATCCCTCTTCCTTAGCTTTTAAGGCCTAGACTGTTGTCTATTTCCTTTTGTGTGTATCTGGTGTTTTCTCTTTCCCCATTACCCGTGACAGCGATACAGTTGAATTCAGGAGGGGGACTTGTGGGCGCACAGTAGAGGGCAGCCTCCAAGTTCATGATGCCCTAGCCACGTGCCTAGGGGTGCCTAATGGCAAATATGGTACTGCTCACTAAGATGAAACATCTTCATATCTTTTTATTTCATACAAAATGACTGGTCACTCGGGTAGATTTCAATTTGAGGAGGGCACAGAGTACAACAATTTTTTGACCTTCTTGGTCTCGTCGGCCTTCACAAATTGGATTCTGTGAATTGTGAGTATGACATAATGACTTACTAAGCACTGCAGCAGAATGAATTTTATCTTTGAAGTCCACATGATTAAACTGCTGTGACATGGAGTGGAATGGAGCACCTCTTGTGGACTTATTATAAGGTGTGGCTCTATCTTGGACTTTGTTCCGACATATTAAATGAAATAAAAAAATTCACTCCTTTTATAAGTGCAGTTATCTGTAAAGTTAATGATCAGGGGAGTTCTGAAAAACACCACAACCAGGAAATTATCTTATAATGTACCTGACCAGTTAATGCAATAGATTTAATTAAACTATCACACAGTTTCCTCCCTTAGGTTCTTTTGAGTCAGTTTGTTCTTGATTAACGGTTTCACTATTCGCACAGCTCTGGAGTCAGATATACAGGTACGTGCTTGGGTTTTATGGTTCATGTTTATTATAATCTCTACAAATAACACTCATTTATGATTAATCCTAAATTACTGGATTCTCAGGAACATTCCCCGGATTGTCCATGTTTGTCTGATTTTTTTCACTTTACATATATCTTGAAATTGGATTATTTCATTTGTTTTGGGACAAATATCATTATTAGTATCTAAAACTATATTGTAACAGTTAGGGCTCATGCACACAAACGTATTTTTCTTCCTTTTCCATTCCAAAAACTGAGATGACTCTGTGTGCATTCTGTGTCCGTATGTCCGCATGTCCGTTCCGCAAAATAAAATAGAACATGTCCTATTCTTGTCTGTTTTGCGGACAAGGACAGGCATTGTTACAATGGATCCGCAAAAAAAACAACAACGATGCAACACGGACGTCACACGGATGTCATCCGTTTTTTTTTGCAGATCCGTGTTTTGCGTCCCACAGAATACATACGGTTGTGTGCATGAGCCCTTATACAGACAAGTGGCCTAAGAGTATAATTTCTGTTTGCTGGGATGTTTTATATAAAGTATGAATACACGGTATATGTTTATTATTATTATTTCTTAAGGGACTATAAATTATAATTTAGTATTAGCAGAGAACTATACGTATTAGCAGAGAACTATAGAACTGTAGCTGGGACGTGTCACACAGGAAATCCATAGCCAGATTGACGGATTTGAAGGCGGTGAGGATGTCGTCTCGGGAGACACTCTGGTCGACATCCGTCTGGATCTGGTTCAGCCTAGATCTAAGGAAAGAAGAGACCTCTGTGGCTGCAATGGATGTTGAGGCCGAGGCTGCGGCCGCCGATTAGCCCCTTCTTAGGGTGCATTCTGCCCTCCTATCTAGAGGGTACTGCAGACTAGACCCATCGTCTGCAGGAACCAGAGTGCGCCTGGACAATTTGGCTATCGCCATGTCCACCTTAGGGATGGAACCCCATGATTCCACTAAGGGTTTAGCCATCGGAAACATTAAGTTAAATTTCCGGGTAAGGACTGGACCTTTCTCTGGCTTTTTCCACTCTGTGCGCATCACAGAAAGAAGGGTCTCATCTGCCTTAAAGACCCGCTGAGTCCGTCAGGCGGGATCGGAAGACTCCCCTAAGTCAACATCATGGTCCCCCGACCTGATGGACTTTAGTAGCTTCTGTGTCTTTTCGGGTGGAAAGAAACATGAAGTTGATTCCTCCTCATCCGAGGAAGATGACCCCACAGAAAGAGGCATACTCTGTGTGCATTCCGTGTCCGTATGTCCGCATGTCCGTTCCGCAAAAAAAATAGAACATGTCCTATTCTTGTCTGTTTTGCGGACAAGGACAGGCATTGTTACAATGGATCTGCAAAAAAAACAACAACGATGCAACACGGACGTCACACGGATGTCATCCGTTTTTTTTTGCAGATCCGTGTTTTGCGTCCCACAGAATACATACGGTTGTGTTCATGAGCCCTTATACAGACAAGTGGCCTAAGAGTATAATTTCTGTTTGCTGGGATGTTTTATATAAAGTATGAATACACGGTATATGTTTATTATTATTATTTCTTAAGGGACTATAAATTATAATTTAGTATTAGCAGAGAACTATACGTATTAGCAGAGAACTATAGAACTGTAGCTGGGACGTGTCACACAGGAAATCCATAGCCAGATTGACGGATTTGAAGGCGGTGAGGATGTCGTCTCGGGAGACACTCTGGTCGACATCCGTCTGGATCTGGTTCAGCCTAGATCTAAGGAAAGAAGAGACCTCTGTGGCTGCAATGGATGTTGAGGCCGAGGCTGCGGCCGCCGATTAGCCCCTTCTTAGGGTGCATTCTGCCCTCCTATCTAGAGGGTACTGCAGACTAGACCCATCGTCTGCAGGAACCAGAGTGCGCCTGGACAATTTGGCTATCGCCATGTCCACCTTAGGGATGGAACCCCATGATTCCACTAAGGGTTTAGCCATCGGAAACATTAAGTTAAATTTCCGGGTAAGGACTGGACCTTTCTCTGGCTTTTTCCACTCTGTGCGCATCACAGAAAGAAGGGTCTCATCTGCCTTAAAGACCCGCTGAGTCCGTCAGGCGGGATCGGAAGACTCCCCTAAGTCAACATCATGGTCCCCCGACCTGATGGACTTTAGTAGCTTCTGTGTCTTTTCGGGTGGAAAGAAACATGAAGTTGATTCCTCCTCATCCGAGGAAGATGACCCCACAGAAAGAGGCATACTCTGTGTGCATTCCGTGTCCGTATGTCCGCATGTCCGTTCCGCAAAAAAAATAGAACATGTCCTATTCTTGTCTGTTTTGCGGACAAGGACAGGCATTGTTACAATGGATCCGCAAAAAAAACAACAACGATGCAACACGGACGTCACACGGATGTCATCCGTTTTTTTTTTGCAGATCCGTGTTTTGCGTCCCACAGAATACATACGGTTGTGTTCATGAGCCCTTATACAGACAAGTGGCCTAAGAGTATAATTTCTGTTTGCTGGGATGTTTTATATAAAGTATGAATTCACGGTATATGTTTATTATTATTATTTCTTAAGGGACTATAAATTATAATTTAGTATTAGCAGAGAACTATACGTTATATTAGCAAGTAACATAGAAACATAGAAACATAGAATGTGTCGGCAGATAAGAACCATTTGGCCCATCTAGTCTGCCCAATATATCTGAATCCTATGAATAGTCCCTGGCCCTATCTTATATGAAGGATAGCCTTATGCCTATCCCATGCATGCTTAAACCAAGTCTAGTAAACTAGATCAAGAGTAATTGATTACTGAATGATATTACATTAAAAAAACCTGTAAAAATTGTTGGAAACACTTCATACCATTCTTTATAAAAGAGGATCTATAATTAAATCATGGTTTGTCCATATCAATGATCAGAACATGTTATCAAACGTTATCACTTACAGTGAATGCTGGTATAGACCCCAAACTGAGACCTTGTGTATTGTTCATATTACTGCCATATTTTCGATCTATAGACCTGGGAAACTTCACAGTACACAGGACCTCTGTACATTTATGGTCCCTAAGATCTCAACTGGGTGACTACTCAGCATATGGTGTAAATTATATGTGACGATAACAGTACTGCTTCACTTCACAGACCCAACAGATTTAATGCACATTGTCAGGATTACAGGTGCAAGAAAAAGTATGTGAACCCTTTGGAATGATATGGATTTCTGCACAAATTGGTCATAAAATGTGATCTGATCTTCATCTAAGTCATAACAATAGACAATCACAGTCTGCTTAATTTAATAACACACAAATAATTAAATGTTACCATGTTTTTATTGAACACACCATGTAAACATTCACAGTGCAGGTGGAAAAAGTATGTGAACCCTTGGATTTAATAACTGGTTGAACCTCCTTTAGCAGCAATAACTTTAACTAAACGATTCCTGTAGTTGCAGATCAGACGTGCACAACGGTCAGGAGTAATTCTTGACCATTCCTTTTTACAGAACTGTTTCAGTTCAGCAATATTCTTGGGATGTCTGGTGTGAATCGCTTTCTTGAGGTCATGCCACAGCATCTCAATCGGGACTTTGATTGGGCCACTCCAGAAGGTGTATTTTCTTCTGTTTAAGCCATTCTGTTGTTGATTTACTTCTATGCTTTGGGTCGTTGTCCTGTTGCAACATCCATCTTCTTTTGAACTTCAGCTGGAGGACAGAAGGCCTTAAGTTCTCTTGCAAAATGTCTTGATAAACTTGGGAATTCATTTTTCCTTCGATGATAGCAATCCGTCCAGGCCCTGATGCAGCAAAGCAGCCCCAAACCATGATGCCCCCACCACCATGCTTCACAGTTGGGATGAGGTTTTGATGTTAGTGTGCGGTGCCTCTTTTTTCCCACACATAGAGTTGTGTGTTTCTTCCAAACAACTCAACTTTGGTTTCATTTGTCCTCAGAATATTTTGCCAGTACTGCTGTGGAACATCCAGGTGCTCTTGTGCAAACTGTAAACATGCAGCAATGTTTTTTTGGGACAGCAGTGGCTTCCTCTGTGGTATCCTCCCATGAAATCCATTCTTGTTTAGTGTTTTACGTATCATAGATTCGCTAACAGGGATGTTAGCATATGCCAGAGACTTTTGGAAGTCTTTAGCTGACACTCTAGGATTCTTCTTCACCTCATTGATCACTCTGCGCTGTGCTCTTGCAGTCATCTTTCAGGACGGACTCTCCTAGGGAGAGTAGCAGCAGTGCTAAACTTTCTCCTTTTATAGACAATTTGTCTTACCGTGGACTGATGAACAGCAAGGCTTTTATAACCCTTTCCAGCATTATGCAAGTCAACAATTCTTAATCGTAGGTCTTCTGAGAGATCTTTTGTGCGAGGCATCATTCACATCAGGCAATGCTTCTTGTGAAAAGCAAACCCAGAACTGGTGTATGTTTTTTATAGGGCAGGGCAGCTGTAACCAACACCTCCAATCTCATCTCATTGATTGGACTCCAGTTGGCTGACACCACACTCCAATTAGCTCTTAGAGATGTCATTAGTCTAGGGGTTCACATACTTTTTCCACCTGCACTGTGAATGTTTACATGGTATGTTCAATAAAAACATGGTAACATATAATTCTTTGTGTGCTATTAGTTTAAGCAGACTGTGATTGTCTATTGTTGTGACTTAGATGAAGATCAGATCACATTTTATGACCAATTTGTGCAGAAATCCATATCATTCCGAAGGGTTCACATACTTTTTCTTGCAACTGTACACTGTGTGCAGAATTATTAGGCAAATGAGTATTTTGACCACATCATCCTCTTTATGCATGTTGTCTTACTCCAAGCTGTATAGGCTGGAAAGCCTACTACCAATTAAGCATATTAGGTGATGTGCATCTCTGTAATGAGAAGGGGTGTGGTCTAATGACATCAACACCCTATATCAGGTGTACATAATTATTAGGCAACTTCCTTTCCTTTGGCAAAATGGGTCAAAAGACGGACTTGACAGGCTCAGAAAAGTCAAAAATAGTGAGATATCTTGCAGAGGGATGCAGCACTCTTAAAATTGCAAAGCTTCTGAAGCGTGATCATCAAACAATCAAGCGTTTCATTCAAAATAGTCAACAGGGTCGCAAGAAGCGTGTGGAAAAACCAAGGCGCAAAATAACTGCCCATGAACTGAGAAAAGTCAAGCGTGCAGCTGCCAAGATGCCATTTGCCACCAGTTTGGCCATATTTCAGAGCTGCAACATCACTGGAGTGCCCAAAAGCACAAGGTGTGCAATACTCAGAGACATGGCCAAGGTAAGAAAGGCTGAAAGACGACCACCACTGAACAAGACACACAAGCTGAAACGTCAAGACTGGGCCAAAAATATCTCAAGACTGATTTTTCTAAGGTTTTATGGACTGATGAAATGAGAGTGAGTCTTGATGGGCCAGATGGATAGGCCCGTGGCTGGATTGGTAAAGGGCAGAGAGCTCCAGTCCGACTCAGACGCCAGCAAGGTGGAGGTGGAGTACTGGTTTGGGCTGGTATCATCAAAGATGAGCTTGTGGGGCCTTTTCGGGTTGAGGATGGAGTCAAGCTCAACTCCCAGTCCTACTGCCAGTTTCTGGAAGACACCTTCTTCAAGCAGTGGTACAGGAAGAAGTCTGCATCCTTCAAGAAAAACATGATTTTCATGCAGGACAATGCTCCATCACACGCGTCCAAGTACTCCACAGTGTGGCTGGCAAGAAAGGGTATAAAAGAAGAAAATCTAATGACATGGCCTCCTTGTTCACCTGATCTGAACCCCATTGAGAACCTGTGGTCCATCATCAAATGTGAGATTTACAAGGAGGGAAAACAGTACACCTCTCTGAACAGTGTCTGGGAGGCTGTGGTTGCTGCTGCACGCAATGTTGATGGTGAACAGATCAAAACACTGACAGAATCCATGGATGGCAGGCTTTTGAGTGTCCTTGCAAAGAAAGGTGGCTATATTGGTCACTGATTTGTTTTTGTTTTGTTTTTGAATGTCAGAAATGTATATTTGTGAATGTTGAGATGTTATATTGGTTTCACTGGTAAAAATAAATAATTGAAATGGGTATATATTTGTTTTTTGTTAAGTTGCCTAATAATTATGCACAGTAATAGTCACCTGCACACACAGATATCCCCCTAAAATAGCTAAAACTAAAAACAAACTAAAAACTACTTCCAAAAATATTCAGCTTTGATATTAATGAGTTTTTTGGGTTCATTGAGAACATGGTTGTTGTTCAATAATAAAATTAATCCTCAAAAATACAACTTGCCTAATAATTCTGCACTCCCTGTATATGTGTATTTTGATACTGGGTAAAATGTTTTACTGGTTTGTGTTTTAATGATGTTCTACGTTGGACCTGTAAGATTTATAAGAGCAACGCACAAAATAAATAGCTAGTTAAAAAGAACTTCAGCATGAGATGTCCTTACTTAAAATACAAATATTCAGATCATGTAAATTGCCATGATAAAACTCACAGGCAGATTTATTAAAATCTATTGTAGGGATAGATAAAAAGACAATTATATGAGCTATGTCCGCTATATGGCACTGCTCAGTAATAACTAATGTTTCTGTCCCATTACTTCACTAACCTGTATTTACTTCATATTCGACTTTGTGGCTCAGATGCGACTCTGACCCTGTATTACTCCTCCATGCTGATTTTTCATTTAAAAAACAAGCTAATGAAGAAGATTAGTATTTGGCATGTTTTAGCTTGTGGATGTGTCTGTCTGTAACAGGCCGTTAACCTGTTCTTTCTCTGTACTATAAATGCCCAATGCTGAAAGCAATATACAATGAGGCTGGGGTTACACAGTGTCACGTGTCGCACAGCAGAAAGTCTCTGTATAGCCATAAGACTATTTTAGAGCTGGGATTTGGATGTGAAAAACGTTATCAAAACACAGAAAATTGGCTGGTACGTCACAGTCACACGCCACTTGCATTGCGGTCTATGATGCATCTTGTGCCCTGCAATCAAAATCCAACAATGCAGAATTTTCTGTGATTGTCACATGCACTGTGACACCATTGACAATAAGTAGAAGAAGTCAGTGGCTTACACACATCTCATAGGTCCGACTCCCCATAGCAAAACTTAATATTAGTCCCCTGCACCACCCACTTTCCCAGTATGCTTGCATAAATCACTCCCCGGCTATGCAGGATGCAAAGTGCAATGTCCCAGGCTTCAGATCAATTAACATTTTATCTTTTAATAAAAATTGTAAAAAAGTCACCCTTGGCCTCACCCACTTTATGCGATCTCTGTGCCAGTAGTGGAACAGGTGCTTAATTAATATGGCGCTCATTGTGAACACCAGATGACTGACATAAATACATTGATAAATCTCCTGCTTCCCTTTTATTACAAGGCTGGCAGCCTGCAGCCACCATTAAGGGGAGCTCGATGCATAGGAATTCATACAGTTCCGACAGACTGAAATGGAAGCTGTAATAATCTGTTTGCACACTGACATACATAGCTATGAGTAAACACATGTTTAACGTTGTTAACATACAGTGTGTCTAAAATCACACTGTGCCATTGCATGTGTTTTGCTTTTTCATACGACAAAGCTTCCAAACATTTTTTTGACCAAGCGTCCAAAAATGATGCCTTGACAGGGTCAGAATGCCTGCCCATACAATACGCACAAGTGTTAATTGTCAGAAGAAAAAGTGGCTCGTTGTGAATGAGCCTATAAGAATTCTCCCTTTTGATTACTAGAGCAGCAGTACAATGTGGATGTGGAAATGGTAGGGTATTAGCAGCATAGCATGGAAGATACAAGGCAGTAGATTGTCTGTCTATGGGTAGTAGTAGAAGTGGCAGATGTGTAGCATTAATAGTGGTGGCAGTAGGATATTAACAGCGAGCAATAGAAGCTGTGGCGGCAGCAAGCAATCATATGGTACATGTTGGTAGGCAGGCAAACAGAATCAGCAGTCGCACGATGGAGGCAGCAGCAGCCGTACTTAACATGATGGTATGCAGGCACCATGATGGTAGGCAGTAGGCAGCTGGAGGTGTTTGAAAATCCTCCTTAGTCCAGGTGTAGTTAATTTGGAAAACATTTATGCTTTTTACAGTGGTGGACTACTTGGTCCATTTGGGTGGCACCACGCTCCATGTGGCACTGAAAACACTTTCTCAGATGATACTGAAGGCTGGGTAAAAAAGAAGACAGAGAGTATACTGTGCCAGTTTGGACCACTGTACTAGTCTGCCTGCCCAGATGTCCATGGGATCAGGGAACAGGGTATCGATCAGAGAAAGGCCAGAGGTAGACTTAATTATGGGCATTGAGGCAGGAGGTCTCGACTTGCTAATTTGTGTCAGTCTGGTGCAGCGCATGAAAAAACTGCTTCATTATGTTGAGGAGATAGAACTGCCTGTGTAACACCCCAGAGTGGCATTACCACTTCTGCACCTCACTACTATCTCCTATGGTTAACCTAGTGTCATCCTGTGTATTAATTTCCAGGTCGTATAATGTGCATTTCCTATTTTGCAACTGTTATGTTTAAGAGTAATGTGCCTGGTTCACCAGCAGCAAGCATGGCAGAGCTACAGGTACATAGAGTAGAACCTTCTTTTCCATTCTAACCACCCTCTGTGGTGTGGTGGGCGTGTCCCACTGGCTGCAGGGAGGGAGGAGTTTAGTTTAGAATTAGTTGAGATTACCCCCTTCCAAGGGAGGGTGTGCAGCAGGTGCACATCCCTGTTGGATGTGCCTTGCCCAAGCCAGCTAGAGCACCCTCAGCTCTGTTGGATATGGAGGCCACAGCTTGAAGCCTCTGAAGCCAGGAGTCAGGTTCCCTGGTACTACTAAAAATTCAGCCTAGAGAGAGAAGTTGCAGCACCCAGAGAAGGCTAAATTATACAGCTATCCTGTCAGCACAGCAGAGCCTGCTGGAACCAAGACAAAGCCTGTAAATCCTTTGGAGAAACATTTATGCAAAGTAAAGCTGTTATTGAACTTCATCACAAGGTCTGGACTCAATTTATTTAATCATCCCCTTCATCAACAGCCCCCCTTTTCATTGCTTCAGAGCCAACGCCTAGGGTCCAGCGCATCCAGGTAGGAGCACCGTGACACGTGCACCAACAATAAGGGACATTTAGGCTACCATACACCACTCTGGCATTCCTACACCTGGGTACTATCTACTACATCACTAAAAAGAGGCGCTGTGCCCTTGTTGCTTCACGAAAACAAGTACTTTTTCCTTTTAAAGAGCCCTGAGGGGAGGTGCCCGTTGCACCTGCTGCTACTTATGTTGCATGTGGCAGCGGATGGTGGGTGGGTGACTTTGTGGGGGTTGAGAGGGGCCTCTCTTTCAGACACCCTGGAGGCAGCATCTGCTGGCCAAAAGCTGAGGCAAGCTGCGTGCACAATGATTTCTGGTAATAACGTAATTTGGCCTCCCATTCCGAGGAAGAAAAATATTCCCACATATTGATTTAATGGTGAGGGTGTAAAAGCATGGCTATCCAGTAATCATCAGACTGCTTGATGTCAATGGCATGCCTGTCAGTACATAAACAAGCCAATGTACACTATTCTGGCCAGAGTTCCAAAGGAGCCAGGTTCTTTCAAGCTCCGCCCCCTACTTTGATGATTGGGTGTCGTGGTGGATGTCATCATCATCACATCCTCCTGCTCCTCCTCCAGTGGCAGCTCCCCATCCTCCTCCTCTCTATGGGAGTTTCTCCTTGTGGGTCCCTAACAGCTCTGGAACGACAGCAAGATGTGTTAACTGTTCTTCTTTTGCCGCCATCCCCTGCTGCATGAGCGTAATCGTCTGTTCTAAAATAAATATGAACTGTTAATGCTGCAGTTGTCCCTACTGAAAATGTTGTGCCCCTTCGAAGGGCTTCAGCAACCAACAGGCATCTCAGATGAACTGCCACTGCTTGACATGGAAACAACTCATGCTCCCTGCTCCCTTCTGGTGCATGAGAAAATCATTCATGGCTTTCTGCTGCTCGTACAGATGCTCTAGCATGTTCTGTCACTGTTCACATGACTGTTCTTTCACTGCAAGTCCAAGAGAACATCCCTTGCCATGTAAGAATGGCTGAAATGAGAGGACAGTCTCGCCGACATCGATGGCACCATGCGCACCCCAGTGTACTTTAGTTGAATGTATAGGTTAATCACGTGTGCCATGTAGGAAGCATGTTTTATTTCCCACAGGTTCAGGGCAGCCACAATATTGTCATTGCCATTGTCGCTGACCACCTTGCCCAGACCACTGCTCGCCTGTGTGGCTACTTTCGCCTAGGCCGATCAGCTCCAACACAGGATGGCAACACTTGATAGGAAGGAGGGGGAGTGGGAGCGACAATGTGCCCTGCTGCTGTTGGGGATGGGAGCATGTCCATAAATGAGGAGGCACAGGAGGTGGATAAGTGCCTAGTATGGGAGCCAGGCCAACACAATTGGGGTGGGGGTCAAAAGGACCCACATTTAAGCTTGCTGCTACGGTGTGGCCTTACAGCTGCTGCAAAAAACATTGACCCAGTGTGCCGTGAAAGACATGTACTCTCCCTGCTCGTAACAGCAGCTAATGATGTCAACAACCGTGCCATGCACCTTGCCACACAGCAACAATCAAACGAAGCAGCTCTCTTCTCTACCACATGAGAATACAAGGCTTTTTATGAGAAATAATGCCAGCTAGGTACTTTCCAGTGAGGCTGAGCGCAGTTCATCAGCTACCTAAAGGCAGAAAACTCTACTAAATAGTACTGCACTGCCAGTAACTTGGCCAGGTGAGAATTGTTTCCTAGCCATGCATTCCATTAGCGATGGCTGACGATGAAGTGGAGGAGGAGTCTGAGCGGGAGAAGCAGAAAATAAAGACAATAAGTGAATGACACTGTACTGCCCGTTTATTCGGCCTGGCTGCCGCACAGGAGACCAGGAGAAGGTGGAAACTGGCAGCGTGGAGAAAAACTGCCTGACAGAAGATAATCACGCAGAGCTAAAAGCAGCTGTTTGGCTTAGCTCTGGCAAGTTTTGGGCCTAATACACCCACAATGTCAGTGGTAGAGATGAGTGAAGTTTAGACATATTCGCTTTGGACGATTCTACGAGCTTCGAATTAAATTCCTTCCGAAATAATTTGTCATGTATCGCAATAAATCTGGTATACATAGGCCCCTCTGCCTAATCATATTCATTCCACTTGGTGGCCCAATCTCAGTATGAAGGTTTGGAACTTAAACTGCAGGGAGACTGCAGGGAGAGTGATTCCTGGTGTGCATTACATTCTAGTGCACCCACATTCATAGTTAATCCGCTCTGTAGGTACGGTGCCATCAGTATTACAGGCAGTTGTAATTTATCGCCGTCTACATCACTGTGCAAGGCACCAAGATTCATAGCTAATGCCTTCAGTAAGCTGTCGAAAAGTGTCAGGTCTAGTTTATCGCCATGGATTTAACTGTGCAGTGCACCAAGACTCAAGTCTTTAGCAGCAGTGGTAGTAACAGCGTGCACCAAGATTCATAGCTAATATCTTCTGTTAAAAACAAAAAAGAAAAGCATACAGCACTCTTCAGTAAAGCAACAAAAGTGGGCTCCCCTGCAGGAGCTGTTTCTAGATGTCTCCTTAGAGACGCAAAATAAAGAAATGGAGGCAGTGCCAATAAAGTAGTGTGGGAAAAAAATCGTTTAATGCATGTTGTCGCAGTCCAACACATGCTTTTTATTCCCTAATGTTAGCTGTCGAATCACTGTGCATCAGTATTACAGGTCAATGTTAGCGTCAGATCTAATTTATCATCGTGGACTTAACTGTGCAGTGTCTCAAGATTCAAGTAGTTGCCTCATGGCAGAGTGGGGGCGATGGCAGCAGCAGTGGCAGTGACTGTGACTATACCATGACAGAGTGGGGATGGTGGCAGCAGCAGTGGCAGTAACTGTGACTATAGTGGCCCTATGACAAAGTCGTGACTGTGGCAGCAGCAGAAGCAGTGGCAGCAGAAGTAGTGGCCCCATGACAGAGTAGTAATGGTATATAGCGAAGAAGGAACGGCACTCCACTTTCTTGACGATATGAAGAGACTTTTATTCAAAGTATAATAGCATCATCAGTGACTAGTTTCGACTCAAGCCTGAGCCTTTTTCAAACTGCAATACTCCATTAGTGAGCAAGACAGGATTTAAATACATGCACTCCGCCCAGTGATGTCATCATGTAACCGTGACAACCAGTAAACAGTGTGAATAAACATATAAGGTGTCAGAGTAAAAAAAAGCAGACATAGCAATGTAGTAACCATAGGCAACATATTTAGCAAATTGTATTAAAGTCATTCAAAAGTCCATAGTGTTATTCTCCTTGGTCAAACTGCACATCTTTGCAACATTTTTCTTCTGTAATTAAGGGAGATAAAATAAATAAAAGGTAATTACAAGAAACTGTATAGTTCATAATTAGGGATGAGCGAACCCGAACTGTATCGTAAAAGTCCGTGTTCGGGTTCGGTGTTCGGCGCTTTCTTGGCGCTTTTTGAAAGGCTGCAAAGCAGCCAATCAACAAGCGTCATACTACTTGCCCCAAGAGGCCGTCACAGCCTTGCCTACTATTGGCATGGCTGTGTTTGGCCAGTGCAGCATGTGACCCAGCCTCTATATAAGCTTGGGTCACGTAGCGCTGCACGTCACTCTGCTGATTCAAGCATAGGGAGAGGTTGCAGCTGCGACGTTAGGGCGAGATTAGGCAGATTAACTCCTCCAAAAGACTTCATTCTGTGATCGATCTGCAGCTGTGGATCATTGAAGTGCTAATATTGACTTGCTCACTTTTTTGAGGCTGCCCAGAGCGTTTTTAGATCACTTTTTTTCTGGGGTAATCGGTGGTTATTTTGTGACTTGTGGTGCGCCAGCACAAGCTACCACCAAGTGCATTTAACCATCAATAGTGTGGTTATTTTGTGCTATATCCTACATCAGCTGCAGGCTGAGCCTGTGTCACCGAAGTGCATTTAACCTTCAACAGTCTGATTATTTTTTGGCCATATACTACATCTGGTGCAGGCTGAGCCTGTGTCACCCAAGTGCATTTAACCATCAACAGTCTGGTTATTTTTTGGCCATATACTACATCAGGGGCAAGTTGAGCCTGTCACCCAGCGCCTAAAAAATAGACCTGACATTTCTATTCAACCAAATCTGTACTGTTTTAGCTGGTCAAGTTATATGTAGTGACCGTAAAAGCACACTTTTTTTTCTGGGTTGAAAAACTATTCCCAAATTTGCCATTCTCAAAATAACTAGTTTCTGGTATTTGAGGCCTACTTGAAATCTATCCCAAAAAGGATATCTTACATTGAAGGTACTGATAGTGTCATTCAGAAAAACCTAAGACACACGCTAGCGTGCAGATAGAAGTCTGATTCTGTGATTAAACCTATACCTGTCACACAGCGCAAAAAAAAAACAGGCCTCACATCTCTATTCAACCAAATCTGTACTGTTTTAGCTGGTCAAGTTATTTGTAGTTACCGTAAAAGCACACTTTTTTTTTCTGGGTTGAAAAACTATTCCCAAATTTGCCATTCTCAAAATAACTAGTTTCTGGTATTTGAGGCCTACTTGAAATCTATCCCAAAAAGGATATCTTACATTGAAGGTACTGATAGTGTCATTCAGAAAAACCTAAGACACACGCTAGCGTGCAGATAGAAGTCTGATTCTGTGATTAAACCTATACCTGTCACACAGCGCAAAAAAAAACAGGCCTCACATCTCTATTCAACCAAATCTGTACTGTTTTAGCTGGTCAAGTTATTTGTAGTGACCGTAAAAGCACACTTTTTTTTTTCTGGGTTGAAAAACTATTCCCAAATTTGCCATTCTCAAAATAACTAGTTTCTGGTATTTGAGGCCTACTTGAAAACTATCCCAAAAAGGATATCTTACATTGAAGGTACTGATAGTGTCATTCAGAAAAACCTAAGACACACGCTAGCGTGCAGATAGAAGTCTGATTCTGTGATTAAACCTATACCTGTCACACAGCGCAAAAAAAAACAGGCCTACCATCTCTATTCTACCAAATCTGTACTGTTTTAGCTGGTCAAGTTATTTGTAGTGACCGTAAAAGCACACTTTTTTTTCTGGGTTGAAAAACTATTCCCAAATTTGCCATTCTCAAAATAACTAGTTTCTGGTATTTGAGGCCTACTTGAAATCTATCCCAAAAAGGATATCTTACATTGAAGGTACTGATAGTGTCATTCAGAAAAACCTAAGACACACGCTAGCGTGCAGATAGAAGTCTGATTCTGTGATTAAACCTATACCTGTCACACAGCGCAAAAAAAAAAACAGGCCTCACATCTCTATTCAACCAAATCTGTACTGTTTTAGCTGGTCAAGTTATTTGTAGTGACCGTAAAAGCACACTTTTTTTTCTAGGTTGAAAAACTATTCCTAAATTTGCCATTCTCAAAATAACTAGTTTCTGGTATTTGAGGCCTACTTGAAATCTATCCCAAAAAGGATATCTTACATTGAAGGTACTGATAGTGTCATTCAGAAAAACCTAAGACACACGCTAGCGTGCAGATAGAAGTCTGATTCTGTGATTAAACCTATACCTGTCACACAGCGCAAAAAAAAAACAGGCCTCACATCTCTATTCAACCAAATCTGTACTGTTTTAGCTGGTCAAGTTATTTGTAGTGACCGTAAAAGCACACTTTTTGTTCTGGGTTGAAAAACTATTCCCAAATTTGCCATTCTCAAAATAACTAGTTTCTGGTACTTGAGGCCTACTTGAAATCTATCCCAAAAAGGATATCTTACATTGAAGGTACTGATAGTGTCATTCAGAAAAACCTAAGACACACGCTAGCGTGCAGATAGAAGTCTGATTCTGTGATTAAACCTATACCTGTCACACAGCGCAAAAAAAAAACAGGCCTCACATCTCTATTCAACCAAATCTGTACTGTTTTAGCTGGTCAAGTTATTTGTAGTGACCGTAAAAGCACACTTTTTTTTTCTGGATTGAAAAACTATTCCCAAATTTGCCATTCTCAAAATAACTAGTTTCTGGTATTTGAGGCCTACTTGAAATCTATCCCAAAAAGGATATCTTACATTGAAGGTACTGATAGTGTCATTCAGAAAAACCTAAGACACACGCTAGCGTGCAGATAGAAGTCTGATTCTGTGATTAAACCTATACCTGTCACACAGAGCAAAAAAAAACCAGGCCTCATATCTCTATTCAACCAAATCTGTACTGTTTTAGCTGGTCAAGTTATTTGTAGTGACCGTAAAAGCACACTTTTTGTTCTGGGTTGAAAAACAATTCCCAAATTTGCCATTCTCAAAATAACTAGTTTCTGGTATTTGAGGCCTACTTGAAATCTATCCCAAAAAGGATATCTTACATTGAAGGTACTGATAGTGTCATTCAGAAAAACCTAAGACACACGCTAGCGTGCAGATAGAAGTCTGATTCTGTGATTAAACCTATACCTGTCACACAGCGCAGAAAAAAAACAGGCCTCACATCTCTATTCAACCAAATCTGTACTGTTTTAGCTGGTCAAGTTATTTGTAGTGACCGTAAAAGCACACTTTTTGTTCTGGGTTAAAAAACTATTCCCAAATTTGCCATTCTCAAAATAACTAGTTTCTGGTATTTGAGGCCTACTTGAAATCTATCCCAAAAAGGATATCTTACATTGAAGGTACTGATAGTGTCATTCAGAACAACCTAAGACACACGCTAGCGTGCAGATAGAAGTCTGATTCTGTGATTAAACCTATACCTGTCACACAGCGCAACAAAAAACAGGCCTCACATCTCTATTCAACCAAATCTGTACTGTTTTAGCTGGTCAAGTTATTTGTAGTGACCGTAAAAGCACACTTTTTTTTTCTGGGTTGAAAAACTATTCCCAAATTTGCCATTCTCAAAATAACTAGTTTCTGGTATTTGAGGCCTACTTGAAATCTATCCCAAAAAGGATATCTTACATTGAAGGTACTGATAGTGTCATTCAGAAAAACCTAAGGCACACGCTAGCGTGCAGATAGAAGTCTGATTCTGTGATTAAACCTATACCTGTCACACAGAGCAAAAAAAAAACAGGCCTCATATCTCTATTCAACCAAATCTGTACTGTTTTAGCTGGTCAAGTTATTTGTAGTGACCGTAAAAGCACACTTTTTGTTCTGGGTTGAAAAACTATTCCCAAATTTGCCATTCTCAAAATAACTAGTTTCTGGTATTTGAGGCCTACTTGAAATCTATCCCAAAAAGGATATCTTACATTGAAGGTACTGATAGTGTCATTCAGAACAACCTAAGACACACGCTAGCGTGCAGATAGAAGTCTGATTCTGTGATTAAACCTATACCTGTCACACAGCGCAACAAAAAACAGGCCTCACATCTCTATTCAACCAAATCTGTACTGTTTTAGCTGGTCAAGTTATTTGTAGTGACCGTAAAAGCACACTTTTTTTTTTCTGGGTTGAAAAACTATTCCCAAATTTGCCATTCTCAAAATAACTAGTTTCTGGTATTTGAGGCCTACTTGAAATCTATCCCAAAAAGGATATCTTACATTGAAGGTACTGATAGTGTCATTCAGAAAAACCTAAGACACACGCTAGCGTGCAGATAGAAGTCTGATTCTGTGATTAAACCTATACCTGTCACACAGCGCAAAAAAAAACAGGCCTCACATCTCTATTCAACCAAATCTGTACTGTTTTAGCTGGTCAAGTTATTTGTAGTGACCGTAAAAGCACACTTTTTGTTCTGGGTTAAAATACTATTCCCAAATTTGCCATTCTCAAAATAACTAGTTTCTGGTATTTGAGGCCTACTTGAAATCTATCCCAAAAAGGATATCTTACATTGAAGGTACTGATAGTGTCATTCAGAAAAACCTAAGACACACGCTAGCGTGCAGATAGAAGTCTGATTCTGTGATTAAACCTATACCTGTCACAAAGCGCAAAAAAAAAACAGGCCTCACATCTCTATTCAACCAAATCTGTACTGTTTTAGCTGGTCAAGTTATTTGTAGTGACCGTAAAAGCACTTTTATTTTCTGGATTGAAAAACTATTCCCAAATTTGCCATTCTCAAAATAACTAGTTTCTGGTATTTGAGGCCTACTTGAAATCTATCCCAAAAAGGATATCTTACATTGAAGGTACTGATAGTGTCATTCAGAAAAACCTAAGACACACGCTAGCGTGCAGATAGAAGTCTGATTCTGTGATTAAACCTATACCTGTCACACAGCGCAAAAAAAAACAGGCCTCACATCTCTATTCAACCAAATCTGTACTGTTTTAGCTGGTCAAGTTATTTGTAGTGACCGTAAAAGCACACTTTTTTTTTCTGGGTTGAAAAACTATTCCCAAATTTGCCATTCTCAAAATAACTAGTTTCTGGTATTTGAGGCCTACTTGAAATCTATCCCAAAAAGGATATCTTACATTGAAGGTACTGATAGTGTCATTCAGAAAAACCTAAGACACACGCTAGCGTGCAGATAGAAGTCTGATTCTGTGATTAAACCTATACCTGTCACACAGCGCAAAAAAAAAACAGGCCTCACATCTCTATTCAACCAAATCTGTACTGTTTTAGCTGGTCAAGTTATTTGTAGTGACCGTAAAAGCACACTTTTTTTTCTGGGTTGAAAAACTATTCCCAAATTTGCCATTCTCAAAATAACTAGTTTCTGGTATTTGAGGCCTACTTGAAATCTATCCCAAAAAGGATATCTTACATTGAAGGTACTGATAGTGTCATTCAGAAAAACCTAAGACACACGCTAGCGTGCAGATAGAAGTCTGATTCTGTGATTAAACCTATACCTGTCACACAGCGCAAAAAAAAAACAGGCCTCACATCTCTATTCAACCAAATCTGTACTGTTTTAGCTGGTCAAGTTATTTGTAGTGACCGTAAAAGCACACTTTTTGTTCTGGGTTGAAAAACTATTCCCAAATTTGCCATTCTCAAAATAACTAGTTTCTGGTATTTGAGGCCTACTTGAAATCTATCCCAAAAAGGATATCTTACATTGAAGGTACTGATAGTGTCATTCAGAAAAACCTAAGAGACACGCTAGCGTGCAGATAGAAGTCTGATTCTGTGATTAAACCTATACCTGTCACACAGCGCAAAAAAAAACAGGCCTCACATCTCTATTCAACCAAATCTGTACTGTTTTAGCTGGTCAAGTTATTTGTAGTGACCGTAAAAGCACACTTTTTTTTCTGGGTTGAAAAACTATTCCCAAATTTGCCATTCTCAAAATTGTGGTGAATGGGAACAATGAGGAAAACATCTAATAAGGGACGCGGACGTGGACATGGTCGTGGTGGTGTTAGTGGACCCTCTGGTGCTGGGAGAGGACGTGGCCGTTCTGCCACAGCCACACGTCCTAGTGAACCAACTACCTCAGGTCCCAGTAGCCAGCAGAATTTACAGCGATATTTGGTGGGGCCCAATGCCGTTCTAAGGATGGTAAGGCCTGAGCAGGTACAGGCATTAGTCAATTGGGTGGCCGACAGTGCATCCAGCACGTTCACATTATCTCCCACCCAGTCTTCTGCAGAAAGCGCACAGATGGCGCATGAAAACCAAGCCCATCAGTCTGTCACATCACCCCCATGCATATCAGGGAAACTGTCTGAGCCTCAAGTTATGCAGCAGTCTCTTATGCTGTTTGAAGACTCTGCTGGCAGGGTTTCCCAAGGGCATCCACCTAGCCCTTCCCCAGGAGTAGAAGAGATAGAATGCACTAACGCACAACCACTTATGTTTCCTGATGATGAGGACATGGGAATACCACCTCAGCACGTCTCTGATGATGACGAAACACAGGTGCCAACTGCTGCGTCTTTCTGCAGTGTGCAGACTGAACAGAAGGTCAGGGATCAAGACTGGGTGGAAGACGATGCAGGGGACGATGAGGTCCTAGATCCCACATGGAATGAAGGTCGTGCCACTGACTTTCACAGTTCGGAGGAAGAGGAAGTGGTGAGACCGAGCCAACAGCGTAGCAAAAGAGGGAGCAGTGGGCAAAATCAGAACACCCGCCGCCAAGAGACTCCGCCTGCTACTGACCGCCGCCATCTGGGACCGAGCACCCCAAAGGCAGCTTCAAGGAGTTCCCTGGCATGGCACTTCTTCAAACAATGTGCTGACGACAAGACCCGAGTGGCTTGCACGCTGTGCCATCAGAGCCTGAAGCGAGGCATTAACGTTCTGAACCTTAGCACAACCTGCATGACCAGGCACCTGCATGCAAAGCATGAACTGCAGTGGAGTAAACACCTTAAAAACAAGGAAGTCACTTAGGCTCCCCCTGCTGCCTCTTCTGCTGCTGCCGCCTCGGCCACTTCTGCTGCTGCCGCCGCCTCGGCCTCTTCTGCTGCTGCTGCCGCCGCCTCGGCCTCTTCCTCTGCCTCTGGAGAAACGTTGGCACCTGCCGCCCAGAAAACATGGGATGTACCACCAACACCACCACCTGCGTCACCAAGCATCTCAACCATGTCACACGGCAGCGTTCAGCTCTCCATCTCACAAACATTTGAGAGAAAGCGTAAATTCCCACCTAGCCACCCTCGATCCCTGGCCCTGAATGCCAGCATTTCTAAACTACTGGCCTATGAAATGCTGTAATTTAGGCTGGTGGACACACACAGCTTCAAACAGCTCATGTCACTTGCTGTCCTACAGTATGTTGTTCCCAGCCGCCACCACTTCACCAAGAGAGCCGTGCCTTCCCTGCACAAACAAGTGTCCGATAAAATCAAGTGTGCACTGCGCAACGCCATCTGTGGCAAGGTCCACCTAACCACAGATACGTGGACCAGTAAGCACGGCCAGGGACGCTATATCTCCCTAACTGCACAATGGGTAAATGTAGTGGAGGCTGGGCCCCAGGCGGAGAGCTGTTTGGCGCACGTCCTTCCGCCGCCAAGGATCGCAGGGCAACATTCTTTGCCTCCTGTCTCCTCCTCCTCCTACTCAGCTTCCTCCTCCTCTTCTTCCACCTGCTCATCCAGTCAGCCACACACCTTCACCACCAACTTCAGCACAGCACGGGGTAAACGTCAGCAGGCCATTCTGAAACTCATATGTTTGGGGGACAGGCCCCACACCGCACAGGAGTTGTGGCGGGGTATAGAACAACAGACCGACGAGTGGTTGCCGGTTTGACGCACATCCCTTGCCTGGCGCATGTGCTGAATTTGGTGGTGCAAAAGTTCATTCGCAACTACCCCGACATGTCAGAGCTGCTGCATAAAGTGCGAGCCGTCTGTTCGCGCTTCCGGCGTTCACACCCTGCCGCTGCTCGCCTGTCTGCGCTACAGCGTAACTTCGGCCTTCCCGCTCACCGCCTCATATGCGACGTACCCACCAGGTGGAACTCCATCTTGCATATGCTGGACAGACTGTCTGAGCAGCAGCAGGCCATAGTGGAGTTTCAGCTGCAGCACGCACGGGTCAGTCACACTGCGGATCAGACACACTTCACCACCAATGACTGGGCCTCCATGCGAGACCTGTGTGCCCTGTTGCGCTGTTTCGAGTACTCCACCAACATGGCCAGTGGCGATGACGCCGTTATCAGCGTTACAATACCACTTCTATGTCTCCTTGAGAAAACACTTAGGGCGATGATGGAAGAGGAGGTGGCCCAGGAGGAAGAGGAGGAAGAGGGGTCATTTTTAGCACTTTCAGGCCAGTCTCTTCGAAGTGACTCAGAGGGAGGTTTTTTGCAACACCAGAGGCCAGGTACAAATGTGGCCAGACAGGGCCCACTACTGGAGGACGAGGAGGACGAGGATGAGGAGGAGGTGGAGGAGGATGAGGATGAAGCATGTTCACAGCGGGGTGGCACCCAAAGCAGCTCGGGCCCATCACTGGTGCGTGGCTGGGGGGAAACACAGGACGATGACGATACGCCTCCCACAGAGGACAGCTTGTCCTTACCTCTGGGCAGCCTGGCACACATGAGCGACTACATGCTGCAGTGCCTGCGCAACGACAGCAGAGTTGCCCACATTTTAACGTGTGCGGACTACTGGGTTGCCACCCTGCTGGATCCCCGGTACAAAGACAATGTGCCCACCTTACTTCCTACACTGGAGCGTGATAGGAAGATGCGCGAGTACAAGCGCACGTTGGTAGACGCGCTACTGAGAGCATTCCCAAATGTCACAGGGGAACCAGTGGAAGCCCAAAGCGAAGGCAGAGGAGGAGCAAGAGGTCGCCAACGCAGCTGTGTCACGCCCAGCTCCTCTGAGGGCAGGGTTAGCATGGCAGAGATGTGGAAAAGTTTTGTCAACACGCCACAGCTAAGTGCACCACCACCTGATACGGAACGTGTTAGCAGGAGGCAACATTTCACTAACATGGTGGAACAGTACCTGTGCACACCCCTCCACGTACTGACTGATGGTTCGGCCCCATTCAACTTCTGGGTCTCCAAATTGTGCACATGGCCAGAGCTAGCCTTTTATGCCTTGGAGGTGCTGGCCTGCCCGGCGGCCAGCGTTTTGTCTGAACGTGTATTCAGCACGGCAGGGGGCGTCATTACAGACAAACGCAGCCGCCTGTCTACAGCCAATGTGGACAAGCTGACGTTTATAAAAATGAACCAGGCATGGATCCCACAGGACCTGTCCATCCCTTGTGCAGATTAGATATTAACTACCTCCCCTTAACAATATATTATTCTACTCCAGGGCACTTCCTCATTCAATACTATTTTTAATTTCATTTTACCATTATATTGCGGGGCAACCCAAAGTTGAATGAACCTCTCCTCTGTCTGGGTGCCGGGGCCTAAATGTGTGACAGTGGCCTGTTCCAGTGGTGGGTGACGTGAAGCCTGATTCTCTGCTATGACATGAAGACAGATTCTGTGCTGACATCAGACCAGATTCTCTGTTACGGGACCTCTCTCCTCTGCCTGGGTGCCCGTGCCTAAATGTGTGACAGTGGCCTGTTCCAGTGGTGGGTGACGTGAAGCCTGATTCTCTGCTATGACATGAAGACAGATTCTGCGCTGACATCAGGCCAGATTCTCTGTTACGGGACCTCTCTCCTCTGCCTGGGTGCCGGGGCCTAAATGTGTGACAGTGGCCTGTTCCAGTGGTGGGTGACGTGAAGCCTGATTCTCTGCTATGACATGAAGACAGATTCTGTGCTGACATCAGACCAGATTCTCTGTTACGGGACCTCTCTCCTCTGCCTGGGTGCCTGGGCCTAAATGTGTGACAGTGGCCTGTTCCAGTGGTGGGTGACGTGAAGCCTGATTCTCTGCTATGACATGAATACAGATTCTGCGCTGACATAAGGCCAGATTCTCTGTTACGGACCGCTCTCCTCTGTCTGGGTGCCGGGGCCTAAATGTGTGACAGTGGCCTGTTCCAGTGGTGGGTGACGTGAAGCCTGATTCTCTGCTATGACATGAAGACTGATTCTGCGCTGACATCAGGCCAGATTCTCTGTTACGGGACCTCTCTCCTCTGCCTGGGTGCCTGGGCCTAAATGTGTGACAGTGGCCTGTTCCAGTGGTGGGTGACGTGAAGCCTGATTCTCTGCTATGACATGAAGACAGATTCTGCGCTGACATCAGGCCAGATTCTCTGTTACGGGACCTCTCTCCTCTGCCTGGGCCTAAATGTGTGACAGTGGCCTGTTCCAGTGGTGGGTAACGTGAAGCCTGATTCTCTGCTATGACATGAAGACTGATTCTGCGCTGACATAAGGCCAGATTCTCTGTTACGGGACCTCTCTCCTCTGCCTGGGTGCCTGGGCCTAAATGTGTGACAGTGGCCTGTTCCAGTGGTGGGTGACGTGAAGCCTCATTCTCTGCTATGACATGAAGACAGATTATGTGCTGACATAAGGCCAGATTCTCTGTTACAGGACCTCTCTCCTCTGTCTGGGTGACGGGGCCTAAATGTGTGACAGTGGCCTGTTCCAGTGGTGGGTGACGTGAAGCCTGATTCTCTGCTATGACATGAAGACAGATTCTGCGCTGACATAAGGCCAGATTCTCTGTTACGGGACCACTCTCCTCTGTCTGGGTGCCTGGGCCTAAATGTGTGACAGTGGCCTGTTCCAGTGGTGGGTGACGTGAAGCCTGATTCTCTGCTATGACATGAAGACAGATTCTGTGCTGACATAAGGCCAGATTCTCTGTTACGGGACCTCTCTCCTCTGCCTGGGTGCCTGGGCCTAAATATGTGACAGTGGCCTGTTCCAGTGGTGGGTGACGTGAAGCCTGATTCTCTGCTATGACATGAAGACTGATTCTGTGCTGACATGAAGCCAGATTCTCTGCTATGGCATGAAGAGACTGATTCTCTGCTGACATGAAGCCAGATTCTTTGCTATGGCATGAAGAGACTGATTCTCTGCTGACGTGAAGCCAGATTCTCTGCTATGGGACCTCTGTCCAATTGATATTGGGTCATTTTTATTTTTTTTATTTGTATTTTAATTCATTTCCCTATCTACATTTGTTTGCAGGGGATTTACCTACATGTTGCTGCCTTTTGCAGCCCTCTAGCTCTTTCCTGGGCTGTTTTACAGCCTTTTTAGTGCCCAAAAGTTCGGGTCCCCATTGACTTCAATGGGGTTCGGGTTCGGGACGAAGTTCGGGTCGGGTTCGGATCCCGAACCCGAACATTTCCGGGAAGTTCGGCCGAACTTCTCGAACCCGAACATCCAGGTGTTCTCTCAACTCTATTCATAATCTCTATTCGGACCCATAGGCTCCAGTGTCTGCAGCCTATGGATCCAGTATGCCTACATTTTTTTAGTAGCTGTATGCGGTTTCCCTCTCTGCGTGGTTGGGGGACATGGTCGATAATCTGGAATCGTAACTGTGATATTTATGTTTGCAAGCATCAAAGTGATAGGGTATGGGCAAGAGTAGATTATTTTTTCGGATAATCGACTTGTACTTGCAAAACCTATCTTTCATGCTTGTGGTTGTCTCCCCCACATATAGTAGACCACAAGGACCTTTTAAAATATCCACTACATGCTTTCGCATGTATAATACCCCTTGATTGGGATTTGTTCTCCTGTTCATGGGTCAGGTTTTCACCTTTTAATCACACTGGTACAGTGTATACACTGTAGGCACAGGAAGGCAACCTGCCCTTGGGTAGTCAATAAGGATTGTTGCCACATATCCCTGCTGCCCCCCATGTCTGCTCTAACAATTTTGTCCCTGATATTCTCTCACCGTTTATAGCACACCATTTGTGGGGATTTAAATTCAGTCACCTGTGGGTAGGATTTAGGGAGAATATTCCAGTGTCGGTTAATTACTGATCTAACTTTAGATATCCAAGGATGATATTTGACTACCAGGGGTGGTTTGTTTTTATCCTCACTGGGTAATAGAAGCTTTTGTCTTTGTTCCTGAAGTACTCTATCAGGCACAAGGGTCCATCATTGACGGAAGGTATTTGTCACCGAGATTCCTGGCCTCGGTGTGGTAAGAGATGGTAATTTCATGTGTCAGCGGCAGCTAGTGCTGGCTGACATTGTTTTGCTATTTAGTATGGCTGTAAAGCCGAATCCGGGGCGGCTCTTACTGGGAGCAGCCAAAGTGCAGGGTGGGTAGCTTCTCTCCACATTCCAGGCCGGGTCTTGGTTTGGGCTATAAAACACAGGCAGCACTGTCAGGTGGTGAGAATTTACTCCTCTCTGACAGTGGAGCTCTGTTAGTCTCTGTGTTGGGACCTGGGAGTTTGGGCCTGGGTAAAGGCCTGCTACCTTGTTGGCGTGAGAGCAGGTGGTTTCTGCTATGTCCAAGGTCTTCTGCATTGCTGCATGGTGTGAACAAACACCAGACTCAAGGTAACTGTTTTCCTTGAACCTGACTTTTTGTTTTGCTTATCCTTATGTGTGAATAAACACCGAACTGTTTAAGTTAAAGACGTTGTCGTTGCCTCTGTACTGCGTCCGCAAGCCTGTCTACCAGAGCAAATCCCCACACAGGATAACCCCATTTCTTAAATTTTGATGACATTTCATCAAGTCTCAGCTCCCTAGAGTCCTCCCAGCTAACTATCCAATTAACCCTTTGGTATTGTGAGTGATTTTTTTTTGTCTCAGGGGGATGCTTGTTTGGGTAGTGCAACAGACTATTACGGACTGTTGGCTTGGTATACAAATCTGTTTGCAAGCCACCACTCCCATTTTTGATGACCCAGGTGCCCAAGAAATTGACCTTAATATTGTCCCAATGTAACGTGAATTGTAGTTACCTCCACACGGAATTGAGGAAATCTGTAAAGTCCCGGAGGGATAAAGTGTCACCCCACCAAAATATGCAATGCTGTTTGTACAGCTCATTAGCATAAATTAATTATTTTTCAAACCACGACATATAGCAATTTGTGTACGGTGGTGCGACATTCGATCCCATCGTGGTCCCGCTCCTCTGTTGGTAAAAGGTATCTTCAAAAAGAAAGTAGTTTTATTGCAATAAAAAAATAAAAAATTCATTTCCTGTTCAATAAAGGTACCATTGTCAAGTAACCAAGTAACTGCCTGTCAACCCTTGTCATGGTGTATCGAAGTATATAGACTACACACATAGAATGTAGCTAGTATGCAATCATCCTCACAGTTGACTCCCATAATTTCATTGAGAAAGTGGCTGGTATCCAGTAGAAAAGATGGTAGTTGTTTTACAAGGAGGGTGAGCACCTTCTCAAGTAATATAGATGGTGAGGAGAGAATGGAGTCAGTGCATGCTACAATTGGGTGACCTGGTGGAGCAGTCATGGATTTATGCACTTTGGGTAATGTGTGGAATACGGGTGTAACAGGGAGGTAGGTAGGTTGATAAAAAATTTGCCCAATTTTTCATCAATGACTCAATTTTCTCAGTATATTTCCACCAATTTGCATAGAATATTTCTGATACAAAACACTGGATCATGTGGTAATAGGCCACGTGTCAGTATTTGACAATTGTTCCAAAATGTCATTAACATAATATGATCTATCCAAAATCACCAGTGTGCTCCCCTTGTCAGCAGGTTTAAAATTGAAAGTGTCATCAGTGCAACCTTTTCCTCTATAGATAGATTGTGGTTCAGATAAAGGTGCCCCTGTTTAAAGTCCCGTAGCAAGTTGGTAAATGCCTCTGTTAGATTGTAAGATTTGGGTGGAATAAAATTACTTATAAGCTTTAGGTTAAACTGTTTAAATGCCAATTTGTCTGTGGCACCAACAACATCCAAGTGTGGCATTTTTTCAGAATTGAAAAAATAGGCTTTCAACCGTATATTACAGAAGAAGCATTGTAGGTCCGTATCAAGATCAAAGGTATCAATGTTCCTAGTGGGACTAAATGACAAACCCTTCTGAAGGACCCTAGAGTGTTAATGGTGTCAGCACCAGTGGTGGCCCCATAACAGAGTGGGGATGGTGGCAGCAGCAGTTGTAGCAGTAGTGGCCCCATGACGGTGACGAGGACGTGGGAGCAGTGGCAGTAATGGCCCCATGTCAGAGTGGGGAGGGCAGGCAATAGCAGTGGCAGTAATCTTGTGTTAACATCACAGTTTATTATTCCATTCTTCTGATCCTTCAGAAGAAAAGAAAACTAAACCAAAACAAAATGAATCCTATATTTTGAGCATCCATAAAGTGTCCTTCAGACTGTCAGTATTTGGTCAGTGTTTTGCATCAGTATTTGATCAATATATGTAAGCCAAAAATAGGAGTGAGTCCAAAACAGATACAATGTAATTAAATTATTTGCATATCATCTATGGTTTGGACCCACTCCTGCTTTTAGCTTACAAATTCCGATCAAATACTGACCATATGAAAGATGCCATATGGATGCTCAAAATAGAGAATTTTTTATGTTCTTCTGATGGTTTAAGTGGGACAAACAGGGACAATAGTGGCTCCATGACAGAGTATGTATGGGGGCCAACAGCAGTGGCAGTTACAGGGACAATAGTGGCTCCATGACAGAGTGGGGAGGGGGGGTAACAGCAGTGGCATACAACACAACATGGTGGCATATCACAGTAACAGCACTGTAATACCCGGGTCCAGTGGCATACAGCACAAGATGGTGGCAGATCACAGTATCAGAACAAAACTTCAGTGTGATAGAAAACCCAGTGGCATACATAGCCTTTAAAAAAAAATAATAACATGTACTTAGTTGGCCAAGAAGCCCCTTTGTAGGAATGGTACTGTAGTAGAGGCAGCAGGTGGGTGACATCGGGCGGGTGCAGCAGCATGTGGCCAGAATTAATGGCCCATTTTGCAGAATGTTCAAGTGTGCCAGCACACTATAGGATGATCATTAGTTGCAGAATAATATATTTTGTTGCACAAGGCACTGATGTCTGGAAATCCTGGTTAATCCACGCCTGATTAATCTTTATGAAGGTTAGTCACTCAACATTTTGGGAGGAAAGGTGAGTTCTCTTAGGCATAACTATGACCCATGCTGCATTAAACACCCACTCTGATGCCACACTACTGGCCAGGCGGAAAAGCATGCCCATGGCACACTTGCCCAGTTATGGCCATAATTCAAGTTTGCATGCCCAATAGTCCAGGGAATCTTGAATCATGGGTGACAGGGTGCAGTCCAAGTATGTCACCACCTGCTGGTTGAGGTTCTGCTGCTCATCCTTCTGCTACTGCTCGGTAGTTACTTCAGTAGGCGGCTAAAAAAACTGTTCCTTATAGACTCCAGACTGAAGTTGCTGCATATGGAGCTGGTACTGCTCCTGCACCCCCCCCCCCCCTACCAGTCATGTCAGTAGCGCATGAGCGCAGAAGGACCCACACTTAGACCTTCCTGAGCATTAGCACCCTGGCCACTAGTGATGATCAAGCATGCTTGGCCGAACACCTGTTCGGCTCGAGCATCTCGATGCTCGGCACAGGCGGTACTCGGCCGAGTACCGCATGTGCTCGAGCGCCATGCTCGTGTGTGTGGTTGTGTGGACAGTGAGATTAGCTGCGCCACATCTCCTGTGTAAAGTGTGTGCATACCGAAAATATCAGTGACATCAAGTGTACATATTTTGTAGACATTGTCCACCTCTGACAGTGATCTTACCAGTAGAGATGGCCTTGCGGTTTTGCATGGCGCCGAACTTTGACCCATGACTAGAGTTGAGCGAACACCTGGATGTTCGGGTTCGAGAAGTTCGGCCGAACTTCCCGGAAATGTTCGGGTTCGGGATCCGAACCTGACCCGAACTTCGTCCCGAACCCGAACCCCATCGAAGTCAATGGGGACCCGAACTTTTGGGCACTAAAAAGGCTGTAAAACAGCCCAGGAAAGAGCTAGAGGGCTGCAAAAGGCAGTAACATGTAGGTAAATCCCCTGCAAACAAATGTGGATAGGGAAATGAATAAAAATAAAAATAAAATAAATAAAAATTAACCAATATCAATTGGAGAGAGGTCCCATAGCAGAGAATCTGGCTTCACGTCAGCAGAGAATCAGTCTTCATGCCATAGCAGAGAATCTGGCTTCACGTCACCCACCACTGTAACAGTCCATTGTCATATATTTAGGCCCCGGCACCCAGGCAGAGGAGAGAGGTCCCGTAACAGAGAATCTGGCTTCAGGTCAGCAGAGAATCAGTCTGCATGTCATAGCAGAGAATCATGCTTTACGTCACCCAACACTGGAACAGTCCATTGTCAGATATTTAGGCCCAGGCACCCAGGCAGAGGAGAGAGGTCCCGTAACAGAGAATCTGGCTTCATGTCAGCAGAGAATCAGTCTTCATGTCATAGCAGAGAATCAGGCTTCACGTCACCCACCACTGGAACAGGCCACTGTCACATATTTAGGCCCAGGCACCCAGGCAGAGGAGAGAGGTCCATAACCGAGATTCAGGCTTCATATCAGCAGAGAATCAGTCTTCATGTCATAGCAGAGAATCAGGCTTCACGTCACCCACCACTGGAACAGGCCACTGTCACATATTTAGGCCCAGGCACCCAGGCAGAGGAGAGAGGTCCCATAACAGAGATTCAGGCTTCATGTCAGCAGAGAATCAGTCTTCATGTCATAGCAGAGAATCAGGTAGGGTGACCACATTTCCAAACTGCCATTCAGGGACACCCGCCCCGGCCCCCCCGCACCCATGTCCACTCCCCAAAAAATATGATTTTTGATACTTTTTTTAAAAAATTAAGTCACTTAGTGACAGCGGCGTACTTTGTACTTACGCTGGCAAGTTCATTGCATCGAAGTTATGCTTGAGATTGCTATAAACATAACTGCCTGTGCATTGTTCAGTAATTTGTGATTGTGCCCTGCACACAATCACTGGCTACCTAAAACAGGTCATATTTTTAATGTGTTAGACATCTCTTAATCCCCTTTTATAGAGAGGGGGATCTGTGGATGACACTGCTATGGGGGGGATCTGTGGATGCCACATACCGTATATAGCATCTTATGCTATATGTGTCATCCCCAGATCCACCCCATGACAGTGTCATCCCCATTTCCCCCTCCATAACAGTGTCATCCACAGATCTCCCTCCCTATAACAGTGTCATCCACAGATCTCCCTCCCTATAACAGTGTCATCCACAGATCTCCCTCCCTATAACAGTGTCATCCACAGATCTCCCTCCCCGCCTCTCACAGGAGTGTACATATATAAAAAAAGCATATTTCACATGAACACTTACAGTTACTTGGCTTGGCCCTTGGGGATCTCAGACGCCACTTCAACACTTTGGCCGGGGGCTCGGCGGAGCTGATGTTGTGTTTTATCCTAATGAGAAAGATTTCATAATAAGGATTTGGAGAAGGGGCAGAGGGATAGCAGAGCAGGGAGAGGCTGGTGCTGCTACTAGGGGGTCATACCATGGGGGAGTAATAAAACCCACCATAATGCCCCCCAGTAGAAAGAATTCTCTTTATAATGTGCAAAACATACCCCCTTGTAATGCCCCCAGTTGAGCTAATGTCCCCCATAATGTGCCAGTATAAAATACCCCTATATAGTGCCCCAGTAAATGCCCCCAGAGTGCTCCTCTCCCCCCTTCCTGCTAGTGCCCCCCATAATGTACCAGTATAAAATGCCCCATATATAGTGCCCCAGTAGATGCCCTCAGTGTCCCCCATAATTTGCAAGTATAAAATACCCCTTCTTAGTGCCCCCCGTAGATGACTCCATAGTACTCCTGTCTCCCCTTCTCCATAGTACCCACCATAATGTGTCCCAGTATAAAATGCTACTGTACAGAGCCCCCCATATAAAACACCCCTTCTTTGTGGCCTCAGTAGATGCCCCTATAGTGCCCACCAATAATGTGCCAGTAATAAGTGCCCTCAATAACGTGCCACTGCCAGTAACAAGAGCCCCCCAATGTGCCAGTAATAAGCCCCTATCACGTGCCAGTAATAAGCCCCCCATCACTTGCCAGTAATAAGCCCCCCATCACGTGCCAGTAATAAGCCCCCCATCACGTGCCAGTAATAAGCCCCCCATCACGTGCCAATAATAAGCCCCCCCATTACGTGCCAGCAATAAGCCCCCCATTACCTGCTTGTAATAAGCCCCCCATTACGTGCCAGTATTAAGCCCCCCCATCACTTGCCAGTATTAAGCCCCCCATCATGTGCCAGTATTAAGTCCCCCCATCATCATGTGCCAGTATTAAGCCCCCCCATCATCATGTGCCAGTATTAAGCCCCCCCATCATGTGCCAGTATTAAGTCCCCCCATCATCATGTGCCAGTATTAAGCCCCCCATCATCATGTGCCAGTATTAAGCCCCCCCATCATGTGCCAGTATTAAGTCCCCCCATCATCATGTGCCAGTATTAAGCCCCCCCATCATCATGTGCCAGTTTTAAGCCCCCCCATCATGTGCCAGTATTAAGCCCCCCCATTGTAATAAGCCCCCCCATTGTAATAAGTCCCCCCATTGTAATAAGCCCCCCCAATGCCAGTAACACTATTGTAAAAAAAAAAAAAAAAAACACTTATACTTACCTCAGTGTCAGCGATGCGATGCAGACTCTTCCTGTGTCCGGCGCTGTAAGGCTCGGGCGGTGCGATGACGTCATCGCCCCGCCTTCGCCGGCCTCTGATAGGCTGCCGGCCTAGTGCCTGCAGCCTATCAGAGGAAGGGGAAGGGACACGCCTCTCCCTCCCCTGCACCTCCGCTGGCACAGGCAGATTACTAAGGAGATGAGCGCAATGGAAGCGCTCATCTCCCTGTGCCCGGCGGCGGCGGCTCACTTGGGGGGGGCATTTTAGTTGGGGGGGCACAGCATGATGTAGGGGGGGCCGTGGCCCCCTCTGGCCCCCCCCTGGCGACGCCACTGACTGGCAGGCAGTTGATTCCGGGACTCTCTATTGTCCCGGTTTGAAGGCTCCCGGGACACGGGACAAAAACGTAAATTACGGGACGATCCCGGGCAAACCGGGACACGTGGTCACCCTATTCCGGGACTCTCTATTGTCCCGGTTTGAAGGCTCCCGGGACACGGGACAAAAACGTAAATTACGGGACGATCCCGGGCAAACCGGGACACGTGGTCACCCTAGAATCAGGCTTCACGTCACCCACCACTAGAACAGTCCATTGTCACATATTTAGGCCCAGGCACCCAGGCAGAGGAGAGAGGTCCCATAACAGACATTCAGGCTTCATGTCAGAAGAGAATCAGTCTTCATATCATAGCAGAGAATCAAGCTTCATGTCACCCACCACTGGAACAGGCCACTGTCAGATATTTTTAGGCCCCAGCACCCAGACAGAGGAGAGGTTCATTCAACTTTTGGTTGCCCCGCAATATAATGGTAAAATGAAAATAAAAATAGGATTGAATGAGGAAGTGCCCTGGAGTACGATAATATATTGTTAAGGGGAGGTAATTAATGTCTAATCTGCACAAGGGATGGACAGGTCCTGTGGGATCCATGCCTGGTTCATTTTTATGAACATCAGCTTGTCCACATTGGCTGTAGACAGACGTCTGCGTTTGTCTGTAATGACGCCCCCTGCCGTGCTGAATACACGTTCAGACAAAACGCTGGCCGCCGGGCAGGCCAGCACCTCCAAGGCATAAAAGGCTAGATCTGGCCACATGGACAATTTGGAGACCCAGAAGTTGAATGGGGCCGAACCATCAGTCAGTACGTGGAGGGGTGTGCACAGGTACTGTTCCACCATGTAATTGAAATGTTGCCTCCTGCTAACACGTTCCATATCAGGTGGTGGTGCAGTTAGCTGTGGCGTGGTGACAAAACTTTTCCACATCTCTGCCATGCTAACCCTGCCCTCAGAGGAGCTGGCCATGACACAGCTGCGTTGGCGACCTCTTGCTCCTCCTCTGCCTTTGCCTTGGGCTTCCACTTGTTCCCCTGTGACATTTGGGAATGCTCTCAGTAGCGCATCTGCCAACGTGCGCTTGTACTCGCGCATCTTACTATCACGCTCCAGTGCAACCCAGTAGTCCGCACACGTTAAAATGTGGGCAACTCTGCTGTTGTTGCGCAGGCACTGCAGCATGTAGTTGCTCATGTGTGCCAGGCTGCCCAGAGGTAAGGACAAGCTGTCCTCTGTGGGAGGCGTATCGTCATCGTCCTGCGTTTCCCCCCAGCCACGCACCAGTGACGGGCCCGAGCTGCGTTGGGTGCCAGCCCGCTGTGAACCTGCTTCATCCTCATCCTCCTCCACCTCCTCCTCATCCTTTTCCTCCTCGTCCTCCAGTAGTGGGCCCTGTCTGGCCACATTTGTACCTGGCCTCTGGTGTTGCAAAAAACCTCCCTCTGAGTCACTTCGAAGAGACTGGCCTGAAAGTGCTAAAAATGACCCCTCTTCCTCCTCCTCCTCCTCCTGGGCCACCTCCTCTTCCATCATCGCCCTAAGTGTTTTCTCAAGGAGACATAGAAGTGGTATTGTAACGCTGATAACGGCGTCATCGCCACTGGCCATGTTGGTAGAGTACTCGAAACAGCGCAACAGGGCACACAGGTCTCGCATGGAGGCCCAGTCATTGGTGGTGAAGTGGGGCTGATCCGCAGTGCGACTGACCCGTGCGTGCTGCAGCTGAAACTCCACTATGGCCTGCTGCTGCTCGCACAGTCTGTCCAGCATGTGCAAGGTGGAGTTCCACCTGGTGGGCACGTCGTATATGAGGCGGTGAGCGGGAAGGCCGAAGTTACGCTGTAGCGCAGACAGGCGAGCAGCGGCAGGATGTGAACGCCGGAAGCGCGAACAGACGGCCCGCACTTTATGCAGCAGCTCTGACATGTCGGGGTAGTTGTGAATGAACTTCTGCACCACCAAATTCAGCACATGCGCCAGGCAAGGGATGTGCGTCAAACCGGCTAGTCCCAGAGCTGCAACGAGATTTCGCCCATTATCGCACACCACCAGGCCAGGCTTGAGGCTCACCGGCAGCAACCACTCGTCGGTCTGTTGTTCTATACCCCGCCACAACTCCTGTGCGGTGTGGGGCCTGTCCCCCAAATATATGAGTTTCAGAACGGCCTGCTGACGTTTACCCCGGGCTGTGCTGAAGTTGGTGGTGAAGGCGTGTGGCTGACTGGATGAGCAGGTGGAAGAAGAGGAGGAGGAAGCTGAGTAGGAGGAGGAGACAGGAGGCAAAGAATGTTGCCCTGCGATCCTTGGCGGCGGAAGGACGTGCGCCAAACAGCTCTCCGCCTGGGGCCCAGCCGCCACTACATTTACCCAGTGTGCAGTTAGGGAGATATAGCGTCCCTGGCCGTGCTTACTGGTCCACGTATCTGTGGTTAGCTGGACCTTGCCACAGATGGCGTTGCGCAGTGCACACTTGATTTTATCGGATACTTGGTTGTGCAGGGAAGGCACGGCTCTCTTGGAGAAGTAGTGCCGGCTGGGAACAACATACTGTGGGACAGCAAGCGACATGAGCTGTTTGAAGCTGTCTGTGTCCACCAGCCTAAATGACAGCATTTCATAGGCCAGTAGTTTAGAAATGCTGGCATTCAGGGCCAGGGATCGAGGGTGGCTAGGTGGGAATTTACACTTTCTCTCAAATGTTTGTGAGATGGAGAGCTGAACGCTGCCGTGTGACATGGTTGAGATGCTTGGTGACGCAGGTGGTGGTGTTGGTGGTACATCCCATGTTTGCTGGGCGGCAGGTGCCAACGTTCATCCAGAGGCGGAGGAAGAGCCCGAGGCGGCGGCAGCAGCAGAAGAGGCCGAGGCGGCAGCAGCAGAAGAGGTAGCAGGGGGAGCCTGAGTGACTTCCTTGTTTTTAAGGTGTTTACTCCACTGCAGTTCATGCTTTACATGCAGGTGCCTGGTCATGCAGGTTGTGCTAAGGTTCAGAACGTTAATGCCTCGCTTCAGGCTCTGATGGCACAGCGTGCAAACCACTCGGGTCTTGTCGTCAGCACATTGTTTGAAGAAGTGCTATGCCAGGGAACTCCTTGAAGCTGCCTTTGGGGTGCTCGGTCCCAGATGGCGGCGGTCAGTAGCAGGTGGAGTCTCTTGGCGGCGGGTGTTCTGCTTTTGCCCACTGCTCCCTCTTTGTCTTTTGCTACGCTGTTGGCTCGGTCTCACCACTCCCTTTTCCTTCGAACTGTGAAAGTCAGTGGCACGACCTTCATTCTATGTGGGGTCTAGGACCTCATCGTCCCCTGAATCGTCTTCTACCCAGTCTTGATCCCTGACTTCCTGTTCAGTCTGCACACTGCAGAAAGACGCAGCAGTTGGCACCTGTGTTTCGTCATCATCAGAGACATGCTGAGGTGGTCTTCCCATGTCCTCATCATCAGGAAACATAAGTGGTTGTGGGTTAGTGCATTCTATCTCTTCCACCCCTGGGGAAGGGCTAGGTGGATGCCCTTGGGAAACCCTGCCAGCAGAGTCTTCAAACAGCATAAGAGACTGCTGCATAACTTGAGGCTCAGACAGTTTCCCTGATATGCATGGGGGTGATGTGACAGACCAATGGGCTTGGTTTTCATGCGCCATCTGTGCGCTTTCTGCAGAAGACTGGGTGGGAGATAATGTGAACGTGCTGGATGCACTGTCGGCCACCCAATTTACTAATGCCTGTACCTGCTCAGGCCTTACCATCCTTAGAACGGCATTGGGCCCCACCAAATATCCCTGTAAATTCTTGCGGCTACTGGGACCTGAGGTAGTTGGTACACTAGGACGTGTGGCTGTGGCAGAACGGCCACATCCTCTCCCAGCACCAGAGGGTCCACTAACACCACCACGACCATGTCCGCATCCCTTACTAGATGTTTTCCTCATTGTTACCGTTCACCACAATAAGAAAAATATTATTCGGGCCAATGTATTGAATTCAAATTCAGGCCTTTTTTTACAGACACCTAACACTATCTGGCTATCTATTTAGGTACCGTATTACACTAATACAGGCAGACCAGTAATGACAGATTTAGCTGAATACAAATTTGAGGCCTATTATTTAGGCGCTGGGTGACAGGTATACGTTTACGGACAGAATTAGACTTGGATCTGCACTGTAGCGTGTGTGTGAAGTTCTTGAGAATGACCCTATCAGCACCTTGAATCTAATATACCCTTTTAGGGATAGATTTAAAGTAGGCCTGATACAGCAGAAACCACTAATTTTGAGAATTGCAAAATTGGGAATTGTTTTTCAACCCAGAACAAAAACTGTGCTTTGACGGACACTAAAAATAACTTGACCAGCTAAAACAGTAATGACAGATTTGGATGAATATAAATGTGAGGCCTATTTTTTAGGCGCTGGGTGACAGGTATACGTTTAATCACAGAATTAGACTTGGATCTGCACTGTAGCGTGTGTGTGAAGTTCTTGAGAATTACGCTATCAGCACCTTGAATCTAATCTACCCTTTTAGGGATAGATTTAAAGTAGGCCTTATACAGCAGAAACCACTAATTTTGAGATTTGCAAAATTGGGAATTGTTTTTCAACCCAGAACAAAAACTGTGCTTTGACGGACACTAAATAACTTGACCAGCTAAAGCAATAATGACAGATTTGGATGAATATAAATGTGAGGCCTATTTTTTAGGTGCTAGGTGACAGGCTCAACTTGCCCCTGATGTAGT
The DNA here is from genome assembly GCF_905171765.1 of Bufo bufo. Lineage (NCBI taxonomy): Eukaryota > Metazoa > Chordata > Amphibia > Anura > Bufonidae > Bufo > Bufo bufo. The sequence continues at coordinate 48,030,230 of NC_053398.1, forward strand.
ATATGGCCAAAAAATAACCACACTATTGAGGGTTAAATGCACTTTGTGACAGGCTCAACTTGCCCCTGATGTAGTATATGGCCAAAAAATAACCACACTATTGATGGTTAAATGCACTTGATGAAAGCTTGACCCTGATGTAGGATATAGCAAAAAATAACCACACTATTGATGGTTAAATGCACTTGGGGGACAGGCTCAGCTTGCCCCTGATGTAGTATATGGCCAAAAAATAACCACACTATTGATGGTTAAATGCACTTGATGAAAGCTTGACCCTGATGTAGGATATAGCAAAAAATAACCACGCTATTGATGGTTAAATGTACTTGGTGGTAGCTTGTGCTGGCGCACCACAAGCCACAAAATGGCCGCCGATCACCCCAGAAAAAAGTGACTGAAAAACGCTCTGGGCAGCCTAAAAACACTGAGCAATTGAATAGCAGCAGTTCAATGATCCACAGCTGTAGATCGATCACTGAATGAAGTCTTTTGGAGGAGTTAATCTGCCTAATCTTGCCCTAACGTCGCAGCTGCAACCTCTCCCTACACTTGTATCAGCAGAGTGACGTGCAGCGCTACGTGACCCAAGCTTATATAGAGGCTGGGTCACATGCTGCACTGGCCAATCACAGCCATGCCAATAGTAGGCATGGCTGTGATGGCCTCTTGGGGCAAGTAGTATGATGCTTGTTGATTGGTTGCTTTGCAGCCTTTCAAAAAGCGCCAAGAAAGCGCCGAACACCGAACTCGAACCCAGACTTTTATGAAAATGTTCGGGTTCGGGTCCGTGTCACGGACACCCCAAAATTCGGTACGAACCCAAACTATACAGTTCGGGTTCGCTCATCCCTACCCATGACACATCCATCATGTGGGACAGGACAGCCAATTGAGACGTTTCAGCACATGGACACACCCCATACCCTATAAATAAACCCGATCTGGCCACTATTTTACATTCAGTCTTTTGCTAGTGTAGGGAGAAGTTGTGTGGAGCAGGAACACCAAAATCTAGCTAATAGGGCTACAAAACTCCTTTTAAGGACTGGATTAGGTGTGCTATCGATAGGTGTGAAATACTGAGGGGTGTGATATACTTATAATATACTTTCTAACATAGAAAGCACATTATAGTGCATTTGTATTGTGCAGCAGTTGTGTGCGGTTCTGCTGCGATACTGCAGCTATACAGAGGGACAAATGATATTGAAATAACTAATTGCAACTGGTGTGATATACCAGTTGCCCCACAAAAAAAACTGATTGAGGCAGGGGTGTGATATACCTATAATGAACTTTCTATATAGTGCATTTGAATTATGCAGCAGTTGTGTGTGGTTCTGCTGCGATATCGCAGCTATACTGAGGGAAAAACCCTATTGGAACAACAAATTGCAACTGGTGTTATATACCAGTTGCCTCCCAAAAAAATCGATTGAGACAGGGGTGTGATATACCTATAGTATAATTTTTATAAAGTGCATTTGTATTGTGCAGCAGTTGTGTGTGGTTCTGCTGCGATATCGCAGCTATACTGAGGGAAAAACCCTATTGGAACAACTAATGGCAACTGGTATGATATATACCAGTTGCCCCACAAAAAAAACTGATTGAGGCAGGGATGTGATATACCTAACATAATTTCTATATAGTGCATTTGTATTGTGTAGCAGTTGTGTACGGTTCTGCGGAGATACCGTAGCTATACAGAAGGACAAAAGATATTGGAATAACTAATTGCAACTGGTGTGATATAACAGTTGCCCCCCCAAAAAACTGATTAAGGCAGGGGTATGATATACCTATAATATACTTTCTATATAGAGCATTTGTATTGTGCAGCAGTTGTATGCGGTTCTGCTGCAATACCAGAGCTATACAGAGGGACAAACGCTATTGGAACAACTAATTGCAACTGATGTGATATACCAGTTGCCCCACAAAAAAACTGATTGAGGCAGGGGTGTGATATTCCTATAATATAATTTATATATAGTGCATTTGTATTGTGCAGCATTTATGTCCAGTTCTGCTGCGATACCGTAGCTATACAGAGGGATAAACGCTATTGGAACAACTAATTGCAAATGGTATGATATACCAGTTGTCCACCCAAAAAACTGATTGAGGCATGGGTGTGTTATACCTAAAATGTAATTTCTATATAGTGCATTTGTATTATGCAGCAGTTGTGTGCGGTTCTGCAGCGATACAGCAGCTATACAGAGGGATAAACGCTATTGGAACAACTAATGGCAACTGGTGTGATATACCAGTTGCCCCCCCCCCCCCAAGAAAACTGATTGAGGCAGGGGTGTGATATACCTATGATATAATTTTTATATCGTGCATTTATATTGTGCAGAAGTTGTGTGCGGTTCTGCTGAGATACCGCAGCTATACAATGGGACAAACTATTGGAACAACTAATTACAACTGGTGTGATATACCAGTTGCCCCCAAAAAAACTGATTGAGGCAGGGGTGTAATATACCTATAATATAATTTATATACAGTGCAATTGTATTGTGCAGAAGTTGTGTACAGTTCTGCAGCAAAACAGCAGCTATACAGAGGGGAAAACTATATGGAACACCTAATTGAAACTGGTGTAATATACCAGTTGCCCCCCAAAAAACTGATTGAGGAAGGGGTGTGATATACCTATAATATAATTTCTATATAGTGCATTCGTATTGTGCAGCAGTTGTGTGTGGTTCTGCTGAGATACTGCAGCTATACAGAGGGACAAATGCTATTGGAACAACTAATTACAACTGGTGTGATATACCAGTTGCCCCCCCAAAAAACTGATTGAGGCAGAGGTGTGCTATACCTATAATATACTTTCTATATGGTGCATTTGTATTGTGCAGAAGTTGTGTGCGGTTCTGCAACGATACAGCAGCTATACAGAAGGACAAACTATATTGGAACAACTAATTGCAACTGGTGTAATATACCAGTTGCCCCCCGAAAAAATGATTGAAGCAGGGGTGTGATATACCTATAATTGACTTTCTATATAGTGCATTTGTATTGTGCAGCAGTTGTGTACAGTTCTGTAGCGATATGGCAGCTATACAGTGGGACAAACGCTATTGGAACGACTAATTGCAACTGGTGTGATATACCAGTTGCTCCCCAAAAAAACTGATAGAGGCAGGGGTGTGATTTACCTATAATATAATTTATATATAGTGCATTTGTATTGTGCAGCAGTTGTGTGCGGTTCTGCAGCGATACTGAAGCTATACAGAGGGACTATCGCTAATTGAACAACTTATTGCAGCTGATGTGATATACCAGTTGCCCTAAAAAAAAACAGATTGAGGCAGGGGTGTGATATACCTATGATATAATTTTTATATAGTGCATTTGTAGTGTGCAGAAGTTGTGTGCGGTTCAGCTGAGATACCGCAGCTATACAGAGGGACAAAAACTTTTGGAATAACTAATTACCACTGGTGTGATATACCAGTTGCCCCATAAAAAAACTGATTGAGGCAGGGGTGTAATATACCTATAATATAATTTATATACAGTGCATTTGTATTGTGCAGACGTTGTGTGCGGTTCTGCAGCAAAACAGCAGCTATACATAGGGACAATAGATATTGGAACACCTAATTGCAACTGGTGTGATATACCAGTTGCCCCCCAAAAAACTTATTGAGGCAGGGGTGTGATATACCTATAATATACTTTCTATATAGTGCATTTGTATTGTGCAGAAGTTGTGTGCGGTTATGCAGCGATACAGCAGCTATATAGAAGGAAAAATTATATTGGAACAACTAATTGCAACTGGTCTGATATGCCACTTGCTCCCCAAAAAAACAATTGAGGCAGGGGTGTGATATACCTATAATCTAATTTCTATATAGCGCATTTGTATTGTGCAGCAGTTGTGTGCAGTTCTTCAGGGATACCGCAGCTATACAGAGCGATGCACGCTATTGGAACAACTAATTGCAACCAATGTGATATACCAGTTGCCCGCTAAAAAACTGATTGAGGCAGGGGTGTGATATACCTCTAATATACTTTCTATATAGTACCTTTGTAATGTGCAGCTGTTGTTTTCGGTTCTGCTGAGATACTGCAGCTATACAGAGGGACAAACGCTATTGGAACAACAAATTGCAACTGGTGTGATATACTAGTTGCCCCCCAAAAAAACTGATTGAGGCAGGAGTGTGATATTCCTATAATATACTTTCTATATAGTGCATTTGTATTGTGCAGAAGTTGTGTGCGGTTATGCAGCGATACAGCAGCTATACAGAGGGACAAACGCTATTGGAACAACTAATTGCAACTGGTGTGATATACCAGTTGCCCCCCGAAAAAAAATGATTGAGGCAGAGGTATGATATACCTATAATATACTTTCTTTATAGTACATTTGAATTGTGCAGCAGTTGTGTGCAGTTCTGCAGCGATACGGCAGCTATATAGAAGGACAAACACTATTGGAACAACTAATTGCAACTGTTGTGATATGCCAGTTGCCCCCCCAAAAAACTATTGAGGCAGGGGAGTGATATACCTATAATATAATTTCTATATAGCGCATTTGTATTGTGCAGCAGTTGTGTGCGGTTCTTCCGGGATACCGCAGCTATGCAGAGGGATAAACGCTATTGGAACAACTAATTGCAACTGATGTGATATACCAGTTGCCTGCCAAAAAAACTGATTGAGGCAGGGGTGTGATATACCTCTAATATACTTTCTATATAGTGCATTTGTATTGTTCAGCTGTTGTTTTCGGTTCTGCTGAGATACTGCAACTATACAGAGGGACAAACACTATTGGAACAACTAATTGCAACTGGTGTGATATACCAGTTGCCCTTAAAAAAAACTAATTGAGACAGGGGTGTCATATTCCTATAATATACTTTCTATATAGTGCATTGGTATTGTGCAGAAGTTGTGTGCGGTTCTGCAGCGATACCGCAGCTATACAGAGGGACAAACGCTATTGGAACAACTAATTGCAACTGGTGTGATATACCAGTTGCCCCCCAAACAAAATGATTGAGGCAGGGGTGTGATATACCTATAATATACTTTCTATATTGTGCATTTGTATTGTGCAGCAGTTGTGTGCAGTTCTGCAGCGATACCACAGCTATACAGAGGGACTATTGTTTATGGAACAACTTATTGCAACTGGTGTGATATAACAGTTGCTTCCCCCAAAAAACTGATTGTGGCAGGGTGTTATATTCCTATAATGAATCTTCTATATAGTGCATTTGTATTTTGCTTCAGTTGTGTACGGTTCTGCTGAGATACCGCAGCTACAAAGAAGGGCAAAAAATATTGGAATAAATAATTTCAACTAGTGTCATAAAACAGTTGCCCTCCAATAAAACTGATTAAGGCAGGGGTGTGATATACCTATAATATACTATCTATATAGTGTATTTGTATTGTGCAGCAGTTATGTGCAGCTCTGCTGTAATACCGTGGCTATACAGAGGGACAAACGCTATTGGAAAAACTAATTGCAAATGGTATGTTATACCAGTTGCCCCCCAAAAAACTGATTGAGGCATGGGTGTAATATACCTATAGTATAATGTCTATATAGTGTATTTGTATTGTGCAGCAGTTGTGTGTGGTTCTGATGAGATACCGCAGCTATACAGAGGGACAAATGCTATTGGAACAACTAATTGCAACTGGTGTGATATACCAGGTGCCTCTCAAAAAAACTGATTGAGGCAGGGGTGTGATATACCTATAATATACTTTCTATATAGTTCATTTGTATTGTGCAGCAGTTGTGTGCGGTTCTGGTACGATACCACAGCTATTCTGAGGGACAAACGCTATTGTAACAAATAATTGAAACTGGTGTGATATACCACATGCCTCCCAAAATATCGATTGAGGCAGGGGTGAGATATACCTATAATATACTTTCTATATAGTGCATTTATAATGTGCAGCTGTTGTTTGCGGTTCTGCTGAGATACTGTAGCTATACAGAGGGACAAACGCTATTGGGACAACTAATTGCAACTGGTGTGATATACCAGTTGCCCCCCAAAAAAACTGATTGAGGCAGGGGTGTTATATTTCCATAATGTAATTTCTATATTGTGCATTTGTATTGTCCAGGAGTTGTGTGCGGTTCTGCTGAGATACTGTAGCTATATAGAGGGACAAACGCTATTGGGACAACTAATTGCAACTGATGTGATATACCAGTTGCCCCTTAAAAAACTGATTGAGACAGGGGTGTGATATTCCTATTATATACTTTCTATATAGTGGATTTGTATAGTGCAGCATTTGTGTGCGGTTCTGCTGAGTTACCGCAGCTATACAGAGGGACAAATACTATTGGAACAACTAATTGCAACTGCTGTGATATACCAGTTGCCACCCAAAAAAACTGATTGAAGCAGAAGTGTGATATTCCTATAATATAATTTCTATATAGTGCATTTGTATTATGCAGCAGTTGTGTGCGGTTCTGCTGAGATACCACAGCTATACAGATGGACAAACGCTATTGGAAAAAACTAATTGCAACTGATGTGATATAACAGTTGCCCCACAAAAAAACTGATTGAAGCAGGGGTGTGATATACCTATAATTTAATTTCTATATAGTGCATTTGTATTGTGCAGCAGTAGTGTGCGGTTCTGCTGCGATACCACAGCTATACAGAGGGACAAACGCTATTGGTACAACCAATTGAAACTGGTGTGATATATCAGTTGCCCCCCAAAAAACTGATTGAGGCAGTGGTGTGATATACCTATAATCTTATTTCTATATAGTGCATTTTTTATTGTGCAGCAGTTGTTTGCGGTTCTGCATCGATTCCGCAGCTATACAGAGGGACAAACGCTATTGGAACAACTAATTGCAACTGATATAATATACCAGTTGCCCCCCAAAAAACTGATTGAGGCAGGGGTGTGATATACCTATTATATAATTTCTATATAGTGCATTTATATTGTGCAGCAGTTGTGTGCGGTTCTGCAGCAATACCACAGCTATACAGAGAGAAAAACGCTATTGGAACAACTAATTGCAACTGATGTGATATACCAGTTGCCCCTCAAAAAAACTGATTGAGGCAGGGGTGTGATATACCTATAATATAATTTATATATAGTGCATTTGTATTGTGCAGCATTTATGTCCGGTTCTGCTGCGATACCGCAGCTATACAGAGGGACAAACGCTATTGGAACAACTAATTACAACTAGTGTGATATATCAGTTGCCCCCCAAAAATACTGATTGAGGCAGGGGTGTGATATACCTATAATCTAATTTCTATATAGTTTATTTGTATTGTGCAGCAGTTGTGTGCGGTTCTCCTGAGATTCCACAGCTATACAGATGGACAAACGCTATTGGAACAACTAATTGCATATCGTGTAATATACCAGTTGCCGCCCAAAAAATCTGATTGAGGCAGGGGTGTGGTATTCCTGTAATATAATTTCTATATAGTGCATTTGTATTGTTCAGCAGTTGTGTGCTGTTCTGCTGAGATACCGCAGCTATACAGAGGGACAAACGCTATTGGAACAATTAATTGCAACTGATGTGATATACCAGTTGCTCCACAAAAAAACTGATTGAGGCAGGGGTTTGATATGCCTATAATATACTTTCTATATAGTGCATTTTTTTGTGCAGAAGTTGTGTGAGCTACTGCAGCGATACAGCAGCTATACAGAGGGACAAACAATATTGGAACAACTAATTGCAACTGGTGTGATACACCAGTTTCCCCCCAAAAAAACTGATTGAGGCAGGGGAGTGATATACCTATAATATTATTTCTATATATTGTATTTGTATTGTGCAGCAGTTGTGTGCGGTTCTGCTGAGATACCGCAGCTATACAGAGGGACAAACACTATTGGAACAACTAATTGCATATCGTGTAATATACCAGTTGCCGCCCAAAAAATCTGATTGAGGCAGGGGTGTGGTATTCCTGTAATATAATTTCTATATAGTGCATTTGTATTGTTCAGCAGTTGTGTGCTGTTCTGCTGAGATACCGCAGCTATACAGAGGGACAAACGCTATTGGAACAATTAATTGCAACTGATGTGATATACCAGTTGCTCCACAAAAAAACTGATTGAGGCAGGGGTTTGATATGCCTATAATATACTTTCTATATAGTGCATTTGTATTGTGTAGCAGACGTGTGCGGTTCTGCTGAGTTACCGCAGCTATACAGAGGGACAAACGCTATTGGAACAATTCATTGCAACTGATGTAATATACCAGTTGCTCCACAAAAAAGCTGATTGAGGCAGGGGTGTGATATACCTATAATATAATTTCTATATAGTGAACTTGTATTGTGCAGCAGTTGTGTGCGGTTCTGCTGAGATACCGCAGCTATACGGAAAGAAAAACGCTATTGGAACAACTAATTTCAACTGGTGTGATATACCTGTTTCCCCCAAAAAAACTGATTAAGGGGTTTGATATACCTGCTTCCAGCAAATAATCATTAAGAGGTTCCATATTTCTACTTCCACAAATACTCCTCTTCTATTGGGACTTTGTTACAGGGTCATTTTGAAAATAACAGGCAGAGAAAGAGGCAGGCCATTCCTCAGGGGTGGTAGGGGTCGGGCAGCTGCACCAGGCCGGAGCCTAAGTGTGAAGTTGGAGAAGGTGCGTGCGATTATGTCAAAGTACGCACCAGAGTTAGTTGAGTGGCTAACTCAGCCTTCCGCTTCTGCACCCTCCTCATCCTCTGTATTAGCACCCTCCTCACTCTCTTCTGTGTGCACCCCCAAAGACATTACCACCATAGCCCATCCACTCAAGTCAGAGGAATTATCCCATCCATTGCCAGACCTTACCGATGCGCAGCCATTCTTGGCATTGGATCAGAAAGAGGAGATAGCAACGGCCGCCACCCAGTGTTCTGACGACAGTACCCGGATCAGCCCAAGGAGGGTCGTCTCCGCTGTTGCTGCCTACTCCGAGATTTCTAATGTCAGTGGTGGTGAAGGTGACGATGATGACGTGTTGTCGGACGTCACGTGGGTGCCCCCAAGAGAGGTTTGAGGAGGGGAGTTCAGAGGGAGAAACAGAGCAGCAGATAGGGAGTAGAAGGAGGAGAATCAGGCAGAACTCGCAGTGCACATGAGGCAAAAAGCAGACTGCAAATGTATCTGGAGCGAGACATCCACCATGCACGGTCACATCTGGCGCTCCCAGGACGCCGGCACATGGCTCCGCAGTGTGGGCTTTTTTTAATGTGCCTGCTGCTGACAATAGTGTTGCCATCTGCAGCATGTGCTGTCAACGCCTAAGTTGCGGTAAGCACAACACTCACCTAGGGATAACTGCTTTAAGAAAGCACCTGGCTTCCCATCACCGAGCCCAGTGGGAGCAACACCATTAAAACCCACAAAGCCTCACTTACGGCGCTACACGTCCTGCCTCTTCTCCTTCTCCTTTTCCTCTCTCCTCCCATTTGTCATCCACTCCATCTTCCACAGTGCCATCGTTGCATTCATCTGGCAAAAGGCAGGCTTCCGTGGCCCAAATGTTCGAACGTAAAAAGTTGATAACGCCGGATAACCCTCTTGCCCAACTGCTAACCACCGGCTTGTCGGAACTGCTAGTCCGCCAACTACTGCCATTGAAACTGGTGGACTCGGAGGCCTTTAGAAAATTTGTAACCATTTGCACACCGCATTGGAAGGTCCCCGGAAGGAAATATTTCTCCCAGAAGGGCATCCCAGAGCTATTTTGCCATGTTCAGCGGCAAGTGAATGTATCTCTGGCACACAGTGTCGGTGCCAAGATACATCTGACCACAGACACGTTGTCTAGCAAACACGGGCAGGGAAAGTACGTACATAACTTTTACTGCCCACTGGGTGAGCCTTCTGACGGCTGTCAAGTATGCATTCCGTGGCACCCGTGTGAATTTGGTGTTACAGCCATGGATTGCATGCAGGCCTGCCTCTTCTTCTCCTCCTCCTACTCCATCCTCTGTCTCCACCTCGGCTGACTCCTCCTTTTCCACTGCTACCGCCTCTTTCGCTGCACCGCCCCAGCTCCCCAGAACCAGACGTGCCAGGTGAGACGTTGCCATGCTGTGCTGCGGCTGTTGTGCCTGGAAGCCAAGAGCCACACCGGTCCTGCACTCCTTTTAGCTCTGCGGTCACAGGCCGATCAGTGGCTAACCCCGCTCAATTTGACAGTTGATAAAGTTGTGTGCGACAGTGGTGCCAATCTGCTGAGTGCACTGAAACAGAGCAAAATAAACAAATGCCTTTTATGGCACACGTCCTGAACTTAGTCGTGCAGCGATTCGTTGCCAAATACCCCGTGGTCCAGGACATCTTGCGGCAGGCCAGAAAAATCTCTGGTCATTTTAGATCTTACAAGGCCATGGCTCACCTTGCTGACGTTCAGCGGCGACACCACCTGCCCGTCAGACGTCTGATTTGTTACTGCCCGACGCACTGGAACTCCACCTTGTAAATGCTTGATAGGATGCTCCAGCAGAAACGTGCTGTCAACGACTACTTGTACAAACTCTGCAGCAGTACAGGTTCTGGGGAGTTTTTTTTTCCACTGCTCCAGTGGCAGCTCATGCGCGACGCACGCAGACTTCTGCGGCCATTTGATGAGATCACCAAACTAATCAGTCGCAGTCAGGGCGCCATCAGTGACATCGTACCTTATGCCTTCTTTCTGGAGCATGCATTGCATCGTGTCATTAATCAAGCTGTCGAGGAGCAGGAGCAGGAAGATGAGGAAGTTGCAATGATGAATGAATTCCCATGTAGGTCTACTCCATCTGAGACAAGTCAGCAGGAGTCTGAAGAGGAGTCAGAGGAGGATGGTGCCTGGGGGGAGGAGGAGCAAGAAGAGCAGGCTTTAAACTTTTCTGGGATCCCTGGTGTTGTCCGTGGATGGGGAGAGGAGACCGAGGACGACATTCTCCTGTTCGATGAGCAGGAGCCAGGCAGCTCCACCGCTTCACATTTAGTGCAAATGGGGGCCTTCATGCTCCAGTGTTTGAAGAGGGACCCCTGTATAAAAAGCATAAAGGGCAAGGACCAGTACTGGGTGGCAACGTACTGAGCCCCCCGATACAAACACAAAATGGCGGACATGTTACCAGCCTCACAGAGGGCTGTCAGAATGCAGCATTTCCAGGCCTTGCTTCGAGAGATGCTGCATTCTGCTGTTGCAGGCGCTGGCAGAGGAATTTCCACCCACAGAGAAACAGTTGCGGGTACCAATCCTACCGCGCATGCAAGAAGAGGGCGGTTTTAAGATGTGCTGGTCACTTCGGATATGAGATCATTCTTGCAGCCACCCCATCAACAGCTGCCCTCTGGATCCAGCCTCAGGGAATGCTTAGACCGACAGGTGTCTGACTACTTCGGGTTAGCGGCCGATGTGGACGCTCTGAGAAGCGAGGAACCCCTCGACTACTGGGTGTGCAGGCTTGACCTGTGGCCAGAGCTGTTACAATTTGCCATGGAACTCTTGGCTTGCCCCTCGTCCAGTGTTCTGTCCGAAAGGACATTCTGCGCAGCAGGGGGGATCGTGATTGATAAGAGCACTCGCCTAGCTCACGACAGTGTAAACTACTAGAATTGAGCGGACACCTGGATGTCCGGGTTCGACTAGTTCGGCCGAACTTGAAAAAAAAGTTCGTGTTCGGGACCCGAACTTGACCCCGAACCCGAACCCCATTGAGGTCGATGGGGACCCGAACTTTTGGGCACTAAAATGGCTCTAAAATAGTCCTGGAAAGGGCTAGAGGGCTGCAGCAAAAGGCATCAAAATGTGCTTAAAGAGGACCTTTCACTATTGTACAAACTAAAAACTAACTAGATCAGTGGGCAGAGCGGAACCCAGGGGTCCCCCTGCACTTACTAGTATGTCTGGGCGCCGCTCCGTTCACCCGGTATAGGCTCCGGTGTCTGCGCTCCCTCTGACTGATTTCTTGTATGAGGCGTGTCCCTTGCTGCAGCGCTGGCCAATCGCAGCGCACAGCTCATAGCCTATACCGGGCGAACGGAGCGGTGCCCAGACATACTAGCAAGTGCAGGGGGACCCCTGAGCGCCGCTCTGCCCACTGATCTAGTTAGTTTTTAGTTTGTACAGTAGTGAAAGGTCCTCTTTAAGAGCATGGCAACTGTTCTGCAAACAAAATTAAAAATAACAATCTTGACCTAGAAGTAGGAGGTTGAGGAGGCGGTGGATGGGTAGATGTGGCGGTGTAGGTTGACGTGGCGGTGTAGGTGGAAGCGGCGTTGAAGGAGGAATAGATAGCCAACACTGATTTGTGTTATTTTTTATTTTTAAATTGGGTTGGGACATATAACAAAATAAAACTAAAAATAAGTGCACTTGAGTACAAGAATGGATGGTTGAGGCTAGTATAAAAGTCTATTCTGCACAAGGTACAGACAAGTCCTGTGGGATCCATGCCTGGTTCATTTTAATAAACGTAAGCTTGTCCACATTGGCTGCGGCCTGTGATAATGCTCTCTGCCGTGCTAAACACACGTTCACACTATACACTGGCTGCAGGGCAGGTCAGCACCTCTAAGGCTGACAAAGCTTTTCCACATTTTGGCCATGCTAACCCTGCCTTCTCAGGTGCTAGCGGTGCCCCAGCTGCGTTGGCGACCTCTTCCTCCTCCTCTGCCTTCACCTTGTGCTTCCACTGTGCCCCCCGCTGTCAGCTTGGAATGCCATCATCAGCGTGCGCTTGTAGTCGCGCATCTTCCGATCAGTAACAGATGTTTTCACAAAATTTAGTTCCATGTCAGCAATGCAGAGCAGGGGTTCATTCACGGCAAAATGGGGTTCATGTCACCCAGCAATAGAACAGAGGATTTTGAGAGATTTAAGCCCCTGTCACCCAGGCACAGGAGGGGTTCATTCACGGCAAAAGTGGGTTCTTGTCACCCAACAATAGAACAGAGGATTTTGGGAGAACGAGGCCCATGTCACCCAGGCACAGCAGGGGTTCATTCACGGCAAAATGGGGTTCATGTAACCCAGATATAGAACAGAGGATTTTGAGAGATTTAGGCCCATGTCACCCAGGCACAGCAGGGGTTCATTCACGGCAAAAGGGGGTTCATGTCACCCAACAATAGAACAGAGGATTTTGAGAGATTTAGGCCCCTGTCACCCAGGCACAGCAGGGGTTCATTCACGGCAAAAGTGGGTTCTTGTCACCCAGCAATAGAACAGAGGATTTTGAGAGAACAAGGCCCCTGTCACCCAGGCACAGCAGGGGTTCATTCACTGCAAAAGGTGGTTCATGTCCCCCAGCAATAAAACAGAGGATTTTGAGAGATTTAGGCCCCTGTCACCCAGGCACAGCAGGGGTTTGTATACGGCAAAAATGGTAAAATGTCACCCGATGATTGAAAATGAGAATTTTTTCAATTTAGGACACTAAAATTGGTACTTTTTTGCATTAAAATGGCTCTAAAATAGCCATTTAAAAGGCTAGAGGGATGTAAAAGGCAGTAAAATGTGATTTGGCAACTGCTCTGCAAACAAATGTGGATAGGGAAATAACTTAAAATAAAATAAAATAACTAAAATTTTAAAATTATTAACCTGCAACTCAGAGAAGGAGGTGGATATGGAGTCAGAGGTTGAGGAGGCGGTGAATGTGGTGTTGTAGGTGGTGGCAGCAATGGATGAGGTAGCCAACAATGTTTTTTTTTATTTTTTTATTGGGGTAGGTAGCCCCCAAAATATCGGGACAAATAAAAAAAAGAAAACAAAGAACCATTGCACTTGACTTGAGTACAAGAATGTATGTTTGATGGTGGTATAAATGTCTATTCTGCACAAAGTACAGACAAGTCTTGTGGGATCCAAGCCTGGTTTATTTTAATGAACGTTAGCTTTTCCACGTTGGCCGTGGACAGGCGGCTGCGTCTGTCTGTAATGATGCCTCCTGCCGTGCTAAATACACGTTCAGATAATACACTGGCTGCAGGGCAGGCCAGCACCTCCAAGGTGTAAAGGGCAAGCTCAGGCCATGTGCCCAATTTGGAGACTCAGAAGTTGAAGGGGGCAGACCCGTGATTCAGTACGTGTAGGCGTGTGCACATATACTTCTCCACCATGTTGGTGAAATGCTGCCTCCTGCTAAGACGTTCCATATCAGCTGGTGGTGCTGGTTGTTGTGGCGTGCTGACAAAGCTTTTCCACATTTCGGCCATGCTAACCCTGCATTCTGAGGTGCTGGCGGTGCCCCAGCTGCGTTGGCGACCTCTTCCTCGTCCTCTGCCTTCGCCTTGTGCTTCCACTGTGCCCCCGCTGTCAGGTGGGAATGCCACCAGCAGCGCGTCTACCAGCGTGCGCTTGTACTCGCGCATCTTACGATCACGCTCCAGTGACGGAATTAAGGACGGTACGTTGCCCTTGTAACGGGGATCCAGCAGCGTGGCCACCCAGTAATCAGCACAAGTTAGAATGTGGGCAACTCGGCGGTCGTTGCGGAGACACTGCAGCATGTAATCGCTCATGTGTGCCAGGCTGCCCAGAGGCAACGAAAAGCTGTCCTCTGTGGGATGTGTATCGTCTGTGTCCTCTGTATCCCCCCATCCACGCACCAGTGATGGCCATGAGCTGGTCTGGGTGCCACCCTGCTGTGAACATTGTTCCTCCTCCTGCATCTCCTCCTCATCCTCCACCTCCTTATCCTCCAGAACTGTGCCCTGGCTGGACAATTGTGTACCTTGGGTTTGTGGGTGCAGGAACCCACCCTCGGAGCCACTTGGGAATGACTGGCCAGAAACCCTACGAAATGATCCCTCTTCCTCCTCTTCCTCCTGTGCCACATCCTCGTCCATCATCGCCATGAGCGTTTTTTCAAGGAGGCATAGAACGGCGTTATCGGCACTGGCCATGTTGGTGGAGTACTCGAAACAGGGCAACAAGGAACACAGGTCTCGCACGGATGTCATTGGTGGTGAAGTGGTGCTGTTCCGCCGAGCGACTCACCCGTGCGTGCTGCAGCTGAAACTCCACTATCGCCTGCTGCTGCTCGCACAGTCTGGCCAGCATGTGCAAGGTGGAGTTCCACCTTGTGGGCACGTCGCATATGAGGCGGTGAGCGGGAAGGCCGAAGTTATGCTGCAGCACTGACAAGCAAGCAGCATCATGGTGAGAACGCCGAAAGCGTGCACAGACGGCCTGCATTTTATGCAGCAGCTCTGACATGTCAGGGTAATTTTTAAGGAATCTCTGCACCACCAAATTCAGCACATGCGAGGCAAGAGGCAAGAGATGAGCGTCAAACCGGCTAGTCCCAGAGCTGCTACGAGATTTCGCCCATTATCGCACACCACCAGGCCGGGCTTGAGGCTGACTGGCACAAACCACTCATCAGTCTGTTGTTCAAGGCACGTCCACAGCTCCTGCGCGGTATGGGGTTTGTCCCCCAAACAGATAAGTTTTAAAACTGCCTGCTGTCGTTTATCCCTGGCTGTGCTGAAGTTGGTGGTGAAGGTGTTACGCTGACCGGATGAGGAGCTAGTAGAGGATGAGGAAGCAGAGTAGGAGGAGGAAGCAACAGGTGGCAAACTGAAGCGCCCTGCAATCCTCGGTGGTGGAAGGACATGCGGCAAACTGCTATCCGCCTCAGGCCCAGCCGCCACTGCATTTACCCAGTGTGCTGTTATGGAGATATGACCGTGCTTACTGGTCCTTGTATCCGTAGTCAGGTGCACCTTGCCACAGATGGCGTTGCGCAGTGCACACCTGATTTTGTCCCCTACTTGGTTGTGAAGGGAAGGGATGGCTCGCCTTGAAAAGTCGTGGTGGCTGGGCACGACATACTGTGGGACAGCCACCGCCATAAGGCCTTTAAAACTATCCGTCTCCACCAGACGGAATGACAGCATTTCAAACGCCAGTAATTTATAAATGCTGGCATTCAGGGCTAGGGATTGCAGGTGGGTAGGGGGGTACTTCCTCTTCCTCTCCAGCATTTGGGATATGGAGAGCTGAACGCTTGCGTGGGACATTGTGGAGATGCTTGGTGACCCAGGTGTTGGTGTTGCTGGCAGATCCTCTGTTTGCGGGGTGCCAGGTGGCACTGTCACTCCAGAGGTGGATGAAGAGGCCGCGACTGCAGCAGAAGAGGAAGAAGGAGGAGCCAGAGACCTTTCTTGGTTTTTGAGGTGTCTACTCCACTGAAGCTCATGCTCTATACTTAAATGCCTGGTCATGCAGGTTGTGCTCAGGTTGAGAACATTTATGCCTCGCTTTAGGCTCTGATTGCACAGCATGTCTTGTTGTCAGCACATTGTCTGAAGAACTGCCACGCCAGGGAACTCCTTGGAGCTGGCTTTGGTGTGCTCGGTCCCTTGCTGCTGTGGGCAGTAGGAGGCGTACTGTCTAGAGGACGGCCGCTCCGCTTTTGCACCCTGCTCCCTCTTCTGCTGTGCTGGTGGCTCTGTGCGACCACCGCCTCTTCCTCCGAACTACATCGGTCACTTGCATGACCTTGATTTCATGTGGGGTCGAGGACCTCATCGTCCTCCACATCATCTTCCACCCAGTCTTCACCCCTGACTTCCTTGTCGGTCTGTACACTTTTGAAAGCCCCAGCAGTTGGCACCTGTGTTTCGTCATCATCTGAGACGTGCTGCGATGGTCCTCCCATGTACTCATCTTTAAAAATAAGTAGTTGGGCATCGGTGCACTCAATCTCTTCCACTTCTGGGGCAGGGCTAGGTGGATGGCACTGGAAAACCCTGCTAACAGAGTCATCAAAAAGCAGAAGAGACTGCTGCATGACTTGGAGCTCAGACTGCTTGGCTGATTTGCAAGGGGGTGAGGTGAAAGACTGATGGACATCGGCTGCAGGTGCCAACTCTTTCAGCATGAGACTGGGTGGGAGACAATGTGAAGGAACTGGATCCACTGTCAGCAACCCAATCTACTATCGCCTGTACTTGTTCAGGCCTCACCATTCGTAAAGCAGCATTAGGCCCGACCAAATACCGCTGCAGGTTTTGTCGCCTACTCGCACCCGAGGAAGGGGTTTCACTTGTGCGTATAGCTGGCACAGATCGACCACTTCCTCTCCCTGCAACAGGAGCTCTACCAGCAGCACCACGACCTGGGCCACGTCCCTTATTTGATGCTCTCCTCATATTTTTTAAATTTAGGATCTTGCCCTAAATGGGTGTTTAATTAATAGTAGAATAGAATGACAGTATGTAAAGGGTGTTTCTCACACAGACTGAACCAGACTAGGCCTCAATAAAATATATTTTTGCCCAAAATGGCTGTATTTCAAATGCCTAATTCAAACCCCTGTATGTAGAGAAAGTATCTCAGAGGGCCTGCAGTAAATATATCTTTGCACAAAAAGGCTGTATTTCAAATGGCTGTATTTCAAATGCTTAATTCAAACCCCTGTATGTATAGGGGGATCACACACGCCCTGAACCAGTGTAGGCCTGAAGTAAAGATTTCTTTGCACAAAATGGCTGTATTTCAAATGGCTAATTCAAACCCCTGTATGTATAGGGGGGATCACACACATGCCCGGAACCAGTGTAGGCCTGAAGTAAATATATCTTTGCACAAAATGGCTGTATTTCAAATGGCTGTATTTCAAATGCCTAATTCAAACCCCTGTATGTATAAGGGGGATCACACACGCCCTGAACCAGTGTAGGCCTGCAGTAAATATATCTTTGCACAAAAAGGCTGTATTTCAAATGCCTAATTCAAACCCCTGTATATAGGGGGTTATCTCACAGGGCCTGAACCTCTGTAGGCCTGAAGTAAATATATCTTTGCACAAAATGGCTGTATTTCAAATGCCTAATTCAAACCCCTGTATGTATAGGGGGGATCACACACGCCCTGAACCAGTGTAGGCCTGCAGTAAATATATCTTTGCACAAAAAGGCTGTATTTCAAATGGCTGTATTTCAAATGGCTGTATTTCAAATGCCTAATTCAAACCTTTGTATGTAGAGGGGGTATCTCACAGGGCCTGAACCAGTGTAGGCCTGAATTCAATATTGGTGCACCAAATGGCAGTATTTAAAATCTCTGGATGTAACCCAAATGTATTAAGGGTGTATCTCACAATGACATCTGCATCAAAGGCTGCCAACTAAATTTTTTGTGCCCAAATGAGTGTTTGTTTAAAAACTGAATTTGACAGCAGTATATAAGCCTGTCATTTCACACGTGCTGATGCTGCAAGGCCTGAAAATAGTGTTTTTTGTCAAAAGAGTGGATTTTTCAAACTCCATAAAATGATAGGTGTATTTCTACCTTAAATTGTACACTGACAGATGTTGTAAATTGACCAAAAAGTCTTTTTTTGCTAACAGAATATGAAAGCTGTATATATTAAACTTGAATTTAACACTTGCAGATCTGGAAAATACAGTTTTTTGAAAAAAATAGTGTGTTTTTCAAACCCCAGAAAATGATGGGTATATTTCTACCTTAAATTGCACACTGACTAATACAGATGTTGTAGATTGCCAAAAAAAGTCTTTTTTTGCTAACAGAATATGAAAGCTGTATATATTAAACTTGAATTTAACACTTGCAGATCTGGAAAATACCATTTTTTGAAGAAAAAAAAAGTGTGTTTTTCAAACCCCAGAAAATGATGGGTGTATTTCTACCTTAAATTGCACACTAATACAGATGTTGTAGTTTGCCCCAAAAAATGGTGATTTGCAATGTCCCAAAAGCTCACATGCAGTGCTGGTGCACTGAGCATGCATAAAATGGCCGCCGCCGTCGCCACCCACCTAACTATCAGAATTCTAAAAGTTTGTATTTTTTGGTCAATGAGCTCAGGGCAGAGTAAAACGATAGTGCCCTGCACCCACACAGCTATTTGTCTGTAGATCGCTGAGTTAGATTCTCTCCAATGCTCTCCCTGAAATCACAAGTCCGGCAGCATCCTCTCCCTACACTTGTAACAGCAGAGTGACGTGCAGCGCTACGTGACTCAAGTTTATATATAGCCTGGGTCACATGCTGCTCTGGCCAATCACAGCCATGCCATTAGTAGGCATGGCTGTGATGGCCTCTTGGGGCAAGTAGTATGACACTTGTTGATTGGCTGCTGTGCAGCCTTTCAAAAAGCGCCAAGAAAGCACCGAACACCGAACCCGAACTTTTACTGAAATGTTCGGGTTCGGGTCCGGGGTCCCAAAATCCTAAAGTTCGATACGAACCCGAACTTTACAGTTCGGGTTCGCTCAACCCTATAAACTACCTAACATTTCTAAAAATGAATGAGGCATAGATCTTGGAGAAATTCAACACCTGTGACGACCATGTTTAATTGAATTTCACCTATTACTATTGTTTTTTTTTTTCAAGAGGGAGGATTTCATTCGCCATGTTTTTAATCCAATAATATATTTTTAGTTCTATTAAACATATGTATTTGACATATATTTGTACTGGCCTGCAGTAAAATTGATATCCAATGACCGTCTAATATACCTCCAGCCACATAATCACTTGATCTTTTTTGTACGGTGAATGTATAATTTTTGGGACCTTTAATCTAACTTGCCAACAGTAAAATTGTTATACGGTGACCGCCTAATGTACCTCCAGCCACATTAGCAATTGTTCTTTTCTGTCCGGTGAATGAATAATTTTTGGGGCCTGTAGTCCACTGGCCTGCAGTAAAATTGATATCTACCGCCTAATATACCTCCAGCCACATAATCACTCGATCTTTTATGTACGGTGAATGCATAATTTTTGGGACCTATAATGTAACTGTCCAACAGTAAAATTGTTATACGGTGACCGCCTAATGTACCTCCAGCCACATAATGACTTGATCCATTCTATACGGTGAATGCATAATTTTTGGGGCCTGTAATCTAACTGGCCAACAGTAAAATTGTTATACGTTGACCGCCTAATGTACTTCCAGCCACATAATCACTTGTTCTTTTCTGTACGGTGAATGCATAATTTTTGGGGTCTGTAATCTAACTGGCCAACAGAAAAATTGTTATACGGTGTCCGCCTAATGTACCTCCAGCCACATTATCAATTGTTCTTTTCTATACAGTGAATGAATAATTTTTGGGGCCTGAAGTCCACTGGCCTGCAGTAAAATTGATATCCATTGACCGTCTTTTATACATTCAGCCACATAATCACTTGATCTTTTCTGTACGGTGAATGCAGAATTTTTGGGGCCTGTAATCTAACTGGCCAACAGTAAAATTGGTATACAGTGACCGCCTAATGTACCTCCAGCCACATAATGACTTGTTCTTTTCTGAACGGTGAATGCATAATTTTTGGGGCCTGTAATCTAACTGGCCAACAGTAAAATTGTTATACGTTGACCGCCTAATGTACTTCCAGCCACATAATCACTTGTTCTTTTCTGTACGGTGAATGCATAATTTTTGGGGTCTGTAATCTAACTGGCCAACAGAAAAATTGTTATACGGTGTCCGCCTAATGTACCTCCAGCCACATTATCAATTGTTCTTTTCTATACAGTGAATGAATAATTTTTGGGGCCTGAAGTCCACTGGCCTGCAGTAAAATTGATATCCATTGACCGTCTTTTATACATTCAGCCACATAATCACTTGATCTTTTCTGTACGGTGAATGCAGAATTTTTGGGGCCTGTAATCTAACTGGCCAACAGTAAAATTGGTATACAGTGACCGCCTAATGTACCTCCAGCCACATAATGACTTGTTCTTTTCTGAACGGTGAATGCATAATTTTTGGGGTCTGTAATCTAACTGGCCAACAGTAAAATTGTTATACGGTGCCCGCCAAATCGTACCTCCAGCCAAATGATCAATTGTTCTTTTCTATACAGTGAATGAATAATTTACAGCAGCCATTTTGTGCTGTTTCATGCAGCTGTGAGAGAGAGAGGAGTGTGATAATTGTGCTGTGCTGAATTGCTGTTTTATAATACTTCTGATACCTCATATATAATCCAGATATTTAGTGGTAGATTGTGTAGGTTAGTTAGGGAATAGGTTAGCTGATTAGTTCCAGTGTAGGGTGTTGGGTACATTAGTTAGGTAGCTCAGTCATATATATTATCCAGATAGTTAGTGTGAGATAGTGTAGGTTAGTTAGTTAATAGTGTAGCTGATAGGCTTTAATGCAGGGTGTAGTGTAGGTTAGATAGAGATATAGTATAGTGTAGCCTTTTGCTGTCTGTTTAATCTGTGAAAAAAAAGTCTTTTACTGTGTTTTAGGTTTTTGTGTGCTAGGATTGTCTGCGTCTTATGTCTGTGAAAAAAAAACAAACAAAAAAAAAAACTCTTTGCCTGTGTTTTAGTGTAACAGTTTTAGGGTTTTGTTTGTTAGGGAGGGATTATTGTCTGCGTCTTTTTTCTGTGAAAAAAAAAAAAAAGTGTTTGCCTGTGTTTTAGTGTTACTGTTTTAGGGTTTCGTTTGCTAGGGAGGGATTATTGTCTGCGTCTGTTGTCTGTAAAAAAAAAACAAAAAAAAAAGTCTTTGCCTCTGTATTGGTGTTATTGTTTTAGGGTTTGGTGTCTATTTTATTTCTTTTTTGCCCCATTGTCCCCAACCCAATAAAGTTTGCCCAAACTCCCTCATTATTTTCTTTCTATATTTTTCCTTTGTTGTTTAAAAACATTGTGGTCATTTACTCATTTGGTGAAATAATGAGTGGACTTAATCATGCCGGCAGCCGTGGTCGTGGTAGGGGTGTTGGCTACAGTGCCGCACAGGGCCGCTCCTCTACAGGTGGCAGGGCATCCGCCTGATCCGTGATTTTTTGGGGCGTGGCAGCCGCCCCATTTCATCTCAGGACGCTGAGGCAGTGGTGTCATTTGTGACCCAAGCCAGTGGCACGGAGTCCTCTGCAGTGGCTCTGAGCAGCAGCAGCTCTCCACCTCCTGCAGGACCATCCCCCCAGCCCCCAAGAATCGACCCTGATGCTGTTTGACAGCGACAGTGAGAGGGACATCTTGGGGGTGGTAATGCAGAAGAGTGAACTAGAGCTTGGTCCGGATGGTCAGGACCTTTTGGAAGGGATAGAGGAGGAGGAGGAGGCGGTACCGCCCATCAGTACCCCAGTGACATCCCTTCCATCTGGAGCGGGTGGTTTCAGCCACACAACCCCCGCACCTAGTCAGACCCAGGCATCAGCAAGGGGACAGCGGAGCCAGGTCAGGGGCTCCACGTCTGCTGTTCCCCTCAGTCAATCACTGGTCGACCTTGGGTCTGACATTGCAGGCGATGAAGAGGAGGGTGATTTTGAACGCACCGCGCCCTACGCCCCCGTGGACTAACGCGTGCATTTACTAAATGGGCTCCTGGCAACATCTGCTGCCCTTCAATATTGTGGACTGCAATCCATTCTGGCAGCTGTTGGAGCAGACCCAACCCACATGGCATGTCCCCAGCCACCATTTCTTTGCCAGGACCAGCGTCCCTGCCCTACACCAGCACATTATGCAGAATGTATCCCTGTCGAAGAAGCAAAGCTGCATTCGTTTTGTGGGGTAAGTTTACCGGCTGTAAACACATGGTGCCTTCAAAAGAGACTCCAAACTCTGCTCTGCTGGATGACAGTGTAGGTGCTCCCCATTGCCTGTTAGCTGCTTCCTGGTGAAGTCTGCCCCGGGCTGTGTGACACTACCCCCCGTGTGTAGCCAAGCCTCGCAGCTAAAGGCTTATTCTGTAGCATGACCTGCGATCAATGATCCGGGCTGCACACTGGGGGCAGCAGCCGAGGATCCCGCCAGCAGCTGGGGACCATGACAGAGTCATCACCGAGGGGAGGGGAACTGATCCCGGCGGCAGAGCCGGGGACACTTCCACACCCGGGCCGAGGCAAACTAATTCTTCACTGGCTTCTGTGCTCTGACGGGCAGAGGATGGCTGGGTGCTGTCGATGGCTGGAACCTGGCGTGTGTGTGGCGCTGATCATGTATGGGTCATGCGAGCGTCGGTAACCATGACTCTTCACAGACAAAAGGAGGATGAGTGAGCCGCTGCTAAAGCCCGCCTGTCCTGCTGCCCTCTGGCTTGGAGGAATCAGCACACGGTGCGGCAGGCTGCGTTACCGCAGTGTTCTTCTCTAGACTCAATGTGCCCGATATGGAAAGAGCAGACCGCTGCGGGAGCACATTCCTGCTCTAGACAACGAACCTGCTGCTGTCAGAGGTGTCTAACTTTATTTTTGTTGTTGCTCAGGTCTGGTGGGGGCCCATTCCTGGGAACACATTCCTGCTGCAAAGAACCTGCTCCTGCCTGTACCTGCTGAGTTAGGCTGATCATGTACCTGCTGCTACTGGTGCTGTCTGTCCTGAGCATGTCCTGAGCATGTTGACCTATGTGTAGGCCTTATACTCCACCATTACCTTTATCTGCTGCTGCTGTGTGTCCTGATCTTGACGAGTTATGTGTCGACCTTGTCCGACAGCGTTACCATTTCCATGCTGCTGTCTGTTATGTTACTGCTGAGTTAGGCCCAGCTATGTGTACACCTGACACTACAGCATTACCATTTTCCAGCTGCTGCTACCTCTCCTGATGTTACAGAGTTGGACCCAGCTATGTGTATGCCATATACTACAGCGTTACCATTTACCAGCTGCCGCTGTCTGTTATGATATTGCTGAGTTAGGCCCAGCTATGTGTATGCCCTATACTACAGCATTACCATTTCCTTGCTGCTGTCTGTTCTGTTCCTGCTGAGTTAGGCACAGCTCTGTGTATGCTTTACACTACAGTGTTACCGTTTACGTGCTGCAGTCTGACCTGCTGAGTTTAGTCTAGCTAGGTGTAGGCCTTATACTGTACCCTTAACAATTATCTGCTGCTGCTGTTTGTCCTGATCCTGCTGAGGACTACCAGCATGGACCACTTATTTGCCCTTGGACTTTATCAACTATCGAGTATTAGAATTCTCTTAAAGTGATGTGCATGCTTAATTTTTTGCGCATGTGCTCTGTTCATCATAGATTGTCAATATTTATATATATATATATATATATATATATATATACGGTGTTACGCTTCATTCACCGAAAAAAGGTTTTTTTAATTTATTTTATATGTTATAATTTTGCTTTTCTTGGGTTTTGGGCAGCCCTAGTTGTGGTTCTTACTAAAAGTAGGTGGGGACCGCGTGTGGGCTTCCCTTGTCAAAAGGTCTTTGCAGTTAACAGTGTACAGGACTTATTGAGGACCCTAATTACATTTTATTATTTTCTTGTTTGTTTTAATCAGGATATAGGTTTGAACATGGTGTTGTCTGTTGTCCTGAACAGGATGCCTGACTTCAAGTTGACCTCTCCACATGGTTGGGTGTGACTGGCGTTATACTCATCTGTGTGGTAATCCTGTTTTGGGAATGGTGCGTTATTGCCACGTGTATATATCTATATATACATTTTTATTTGATGTTACTTCTTGACAACTATGTAATGATAATGTGCACATGTGATTTTTATAGAATCAAAGCTTTTCACTTTACAATATAAAAAGTGGTATATATGATATTCTTGCAGCCATGTCACCATTTTGAGAGTTATTCTTATCATTTCCAAGGTTTGCTATCATGTGACCACATAGACTAGATGGATTTGTGGCTCAGCTTGCGTTCACTTTCTGGTGCGAATGCGTGATCTGTTATCATGTGAACGCCCTGTCTATGGACACTCGCGGCCTGTGTGTGTTCCTCCTTCGATGCGATCACATATTGCATCACATTTTTCTTTATGTAATGCAGAAGCAATGCGCCAACATGCGCAGTTAACCAAGCGGGACTATATATTGGATCCATGCTGGTTAGTTCTTGGCCACCTCCATGTTTTTAATCAGTACAACTGATATTTTAGTGACAAAATTGCTTTTTGATATTTTTTTTAATATTGAAATTTGATGAATTAAGCAGATAATATGAATTCACATACATTAATGGAAGTTATTAATCTCTCCACAGTATGGATACTAGTATATTATTGCATTTTTTTTATCATTATTTTTTATTTTAGACACAATACGCATCTATTACATTAAATCAAATTCTATTATTAATAGTTTTCATTAAATAATCACCTGAGTTTGTATTTGTACTTGGCACCATTCACTTTTGTCATTGCTTGAGAAAGGTCCCATTGTGTGGACTGCAACATCGCTTTTGGTTGAATAAACACACATTTTCTTGCGGCTGTGCCGTGGCATGTGTGTGTGTGTGTGTGTGTAATATGTATATATATATATATATATATATTTATGTATAATATTTATTTTTTTATTTTTTCTTGTGGGCTTTACAATCTGAAAAATGCTTTAAAATAAAAATTGTCAAAGGAATTTATTGAAATTTGTATTCATGGGAACACATTCCTGCTGCCAACAAAGAACTTGCTGCTGTCAGAGGTGTATAAGTTTATTTTTGGGGTTGCCCCGTTCTGGCAGGGGCCCATTCGTGGGAACATATTCATCCTACAAACAAAGAACCGGCTCCTGTCTGTTCTGACTGAGTTTGGCCCAGCTATGTGTAGGGCCTTATACTACACCATTACCATTTACCTGCTGCTGTCTGTCCTGATGTGTTTGGCCGAGCTATGTGTAGGCCCTATATGACACCATTACCATTTACCTGCTTATGTTTTTCCTGATGAGTGTGGTGGAGCTATGTGTAGGCCTTATACTGCCACGTTACCATTTAACTGCTGCTGCTGCCTGTCCTGATCCTGAAAAGTTTTACCCAGGACTAAAGGGTCCTTACTGCAACCTTATCGGTTTAAATTACATGAAAACATAACAATATTAAAAACTTAACCACATGTTATAACAGTAAAACTATATTTATTTACAAACAGGCCTCTAAGGCAACTTTTTCAACACTTCATGGAGGTCTAATATTTCCTTCATTTTTTTTCCATGCAGCACCTCCATCTTGTGCAGCTGCTTCCGCATGTCTTGCAGCCGCCTCCGCATGTCTTGTATGCCTGCATCATGTTGGGCTTGCAGCTGGGCCAAATTTTTTGCAATTGCATTAGTACTGTTAGGATAGAATTCTTTTTAAATATTAAGTGCAATTCAGATTAAGATGCATGGATACCGAATGATATTGCTTTGTGAACATATTTACCCTCCTGGTGGGGGCTGGTGACATCCTCCTCATCCTCCTCCTCCTCCTCCTCATCAGGAGCCGGGTGTGTGGAATCTGGCTTCTGGGAGGGACCAGACTCTTCAACCTCCACCTCCTCACCCACTTCAGGTGGTGTTGGTGGTGCATCAGGCTCTTGCTGGGAGGGTGCAGCCTGGTCTCCCTCCTCCTCCTCGCTGGACACCACCACCACCTCCATCTCGTCCGTCGATGAACTGCAACGGACTGAGGGAAGTGGAACCCCTGTAATCACACAATGTTCAGAATATATACTCATGGCGAGGTAGAGGTGTATGTATGATGTAACCGGCTGATTTGCTACATGTCACACCAGTTAATAAGTAATCATTTGTAAAGGGATGAAATACTTATTTTCATAACTGTATATATACATTACAGAGTGTTGGCGAGAGATACAAAAGTAATGTAAGCATTCTACCTGGGCATTTTCTGTTGCGGATCTCTGATCCAATCCGAGTTCTGACACTTCAAATTGGAACATTTTTTAATCCGAGGGTGACTGACCTTAAATTTTCAGCTCAGACAGGATCTCCCTCACAATGGCCTGCTCTCTGCGTGGACCCGGGTGCGGTCGTAGCCCCGTTCCAACATGCTCTGCAGGATAAAGACGCTAGCATATAATCCCAATATTTTTTTAAGTATTTAAAATAATGTCCCCGACAAAAAATCTAAAAGTATTTAAGTCTTTGAACGGGAAATATTAGATTTAATGTTACCGTTATAAGATTGGATTGCATTGCGATTGTATGTGTGTGGGGTCTGAGCAATCTGATATTGGCCAGCTGAGCAGAGATGTACCTGTCTAGTGAAGTGACGGTACGGTATGAGGTATACAGCTGGTTCGCCTCTCTGTGGTGCACCCTGGGCAACTGTAAGGCCCCTTTCACACAGGCGAGAATTCCGCGCGGGTGCAATGCGTGAGGTGAACGCATTGCACCCGCACTGAATCCAGACCCATTCACTTCAATGGGGCTGTGTACATGAGCGGTGATTTTCTCGCATCACTTGTGCATTGAGTGAAAATTGCAGCAAGCTCTATATTGTGCGTTTTTCACGCAACGCAGGCCCCATAGAAGTGAATGGGGCTGCTTGAAAATCGCAAGCATCCGCAAGCAAGTGCGGATGCGGTGCGATTTTCATGCATGGTTGCTAGGAGACGATCGGGATGGACCCGATCTTTATTAATTTCCCCATGGTTATAAGGGAAAATAATAGCATTCTTAATACAGAATGCTTAGTAAAATGTCCATTGAGGGGTTAAAAATAATAAACAAATTTAACTCACCTCATCCACTTGATCGCGTAGCGGATCTCCTCTTCTTTCTACTTTCTTCAGGACCTGGCTAAAGGACCTTTGATGACGTCACTGCGCTCATCACATGGATCTCATCACTCGATCAAGTGGATGGGGTGAGTTAAATTTGTTTATTATTTTAACCCCTCAATGGACATTTTACTAAGCATTCTGTATTAAGAATGCTATTATTTTCCCTTATAACCATGTTATAAGGGAAAATAATAAAATCTACACAACACCGATCCCAAATCCGAACTTCTGTGAAGAAGTCCGGGTTCGGGTCTGGGTACCAAACATTCCGATTTTTCTCACGGGCATGCAAAACGCATTAAATCGCTTTGCACTCGCGTGGAAAAATCGCACATTTTCCCGCAACGCAAAACACGAGGGGCGTCCGTGTGCATTCCGCAATTTGTGGAACGGCACGGACAGCCATTAATATAACTGCCTATTCTTGTCCGTAAAACGCGGACAAGAAAAGGACAGGTTATATTTTTTTTGCAGACCACGGAACGGAGCAACGGATGCGGACAGCACACGGAGTGCTGTCCGCATTTTTTGCAGCCCCATTGAAGTAAATGGGTCCGCATCCGAGCCGCCAAAACTGCAGCTCAGATGCGGACCAAAACAAAAACCGTGTGCATGAGGCCAAACTCTAATCTATAGACTGTTTTTGTGTGTGTGTGGGGGGTATATAGAGTGTGGCAGGAAAATGGATGTGCAATGTGCATGTGAGAGATATTTCTCTGCTGTCCATACATACATGCTACTGACATAGTGCTGTGATGTCACAACAATACTTAGTGCACCAAACAGTAATATCTACTTACACCTGATAAAAAATGAAGTTATATGTATCGCAAAAAAAAACTCGGCTCATAAGTGGCGATTTTCGAAATCACGAATATTTTATAACACTCTATCTGCATATAAAGAGATTGTTCTGACATGCATGTGAAATGTAATCAAATACACTGCTGTAATGTCAAATTACTTACAGTGATCATTAGTTCTTCTTCACTGTCGCGAAAATTGCTTCCCACCATCTTTTCCAATCTTCTCAAACTTCGGGTATTTTGAAAACAGTTTCGGAATTAGGCCATGCCCCTTGTGCATGCGCATTAAGCTAATTTTAGTGTACGAAGATTGCGAATTTGCGAATATATGACGAATATTAGTCCATATATTGGCGAAATATCATGAAATCGAATATTGCCCCTGCCGCTCAACACTACTCGTCATACCTTTTCAGTCTATGCAATGCTCCTGCAGTATTCCAAGAGCTAGTTAATGATGTCTTCCAGGACCTGCTCTATACCTGCATGATTGTGTATCTGGATGATATACTGGTCTTCTCTCCAGACTTGACCACTCAACGAAGGCATGTACGACTAGTCTTATAGCGCTTGAGGGTAAATAGACTCTATGCCAAACTCGAGAAATGCACCTTTGAAAGATCGACAGTACCTTTTCGCAGATACATCATCTCAGATGCTGGATTACAGATGGAAAAACTGAATGCGGTAAAGAACTGACCTCGCCCACGGGGTCTGCATGCTATACAGCGCTTCCTGGGATTCGCCAATTTCTATCGGCAGTTTATTCCGAACTTCTCCTCCCTAACGTCTCTGATATCCGCTCTTACTAAAAAAGGGGTGGGCGAATGCCAAAGACTGGCCTCCTGAGGCAGAGGCCGCTTTCGTCCAATTAAAAAGATCCTTTGCATCTGCACCTGTCCTGCAACATCCCGATGTCTCCCGACAATTCTTGTTAGAAGTAGACGCCTCCTCCATAGGAGCCGGTGCGGTCCTACTACAAAATAATTCCAAGGGCAAGATGTTCACCTGTGGATTCTCCTCCAAGCTCTTCTCTCCCTCCGAGAGGAATTACTGTATAGGGGACAGGGAGCTCCTGGCCATAAAACTCGCCTTGGAGGAGTGGCGTTATCTATTGGAGGGAGCCCAGCATCCGGTAAAAATTTTTACCGACCACAAGAATCTCACGTACCTGCAGATAGCTCAGCGTCTGAACCCCCGCCAAGCCAGGTGGGCACTTTTCTTCCCCTGTTTTAACTTTGAGCTACACTTCCGCCCTGCTGAGAAAAATATTAAGGCGGATGCTCTGTCCCGATCTTTAGATTTTTCTGACCAACAGGAGGAGCCTCAATACATGATAGATCCTTCTCGCTTCATCACGGTGGCTCCCATCCTGGTAAATGACATTCCTCCCGGGAGAACATTCATACCCGCTGCCATTAGGAAAAGTATCCTGTCGTGGGGCACAACTCCAAACTGGCCAGTCATCCCGGGATCCGCAAGACCACAGAACTAGTGTCCAAAGACATACATGACTACGTTTCTGCTTGCACCGTCTGTGCTCAAAATAACATTTCCAGGAGCAAACCACCAGACTTGTTGCTACCCCTATCTGGTCCTGATGTTCCATGGCAACATATTGCCATGAATTTTATTACAGATCTGCCTTCTTCAGCTGAATGTGCCGTGATTTGGGTAGTGGTGGACCGCTTCTCCAAGATGGCGCACTTCGTTCCACTGCCTGGATTTTCCTCAGCTGCGGAACTTGCCAAGCTGTTCATAAAACATATATTTCGACTACATGGTTTGCCTGGGCATATTGTTTCCGATCGAGGAGCCCAGTTTACATCCAAGCTCTGGAGAGCCCTCTGTCGTTTGCTAGAAATAGACCTGGACTTCTCTTCCGGTTATCACCCCCAAACCAACGGGCAAGTAGAGCGGGTCAATCAGATTCTGGAGAACTATCTCCGACATTTTGTTTCTATGCAACACGACAACTGGGTATCACTGCTACCTTGGGCAGAATTCTCCTACAACAACCACACTAGTTAGTCTACTAGATCCTCACCATTCTTAGTTGTCTGTGGTCAACACCCTCGTACTCCTCTTCCTGTTCCTGCATCTTCTGGGGTATCAGCTGCAGACTCTTCCTTTAGAGATGTTTTGAAGATTTGGAGTGACACCTATGCGGACAAGAGAAGAAGACCACCCCCAGTTCTCGTCTGGGGAGAAGGTATGGCTTTCCTCCAAAAACATCCGCTTAAGAGTCCCCAGTTTTAAGTTTGCTCCTAGATTCCTTGGACCCTTTAAAGTGTAGAAAAGGATCAACAAGGTGACGTACAAGTTATGTCTGCCTTCCTCTCTGCGCATTCCCAATGCCTTCCACGTATCTTTGCTTACACCAGTGGTCCTTAACCGTTTATCAAAGGCTCCTTCTACTCCTACTCTAGTGTCTGAAAATACTGACGAAGTCAAGGACATCCTGGATGTCAAGAAGCAGGGCAGGAAGACCTATTATCTTGTGGACTGGAAAGGATTTGGTCCAGAAGAGAGGTCCTGGGAGCCACAGGAGAACATTCATGCTCCGGATCTTATGAAGTGCTTTTTATCTCACCATACTCAAGAAGAGGGGGCGTAAGGGGGGGGTACTGTAACAGCGTCCTCTGTGAGACGCTGTCCCCCTGCTTAACGCCGTGGTTCCGGGAACCGTGCTCATCTGTGATCGTGGTCTGTGCTTCCCTGTCTCTGCTGCAGCTTTGGGTTCAGCCTGTGTGGTTAGTATTACCTTTGAAGGTTCTGCTCCACAACTTCCATTCAACCTGAACACTGTTTGAACTCGGCTTCGGTTGTGGCAGTCGCATCACTCCCTGGGCGGGGCTGAGTTGTGTCAGGTGATCTCGTTAACCTATCCTGGCTCTCCTGCAGGTACTTTAGTAGCTCAGCCCTCTAGCCAGATGCCTCAGTGTCAAGGTCCTAATCTTGTGCTAAAGAGCTTGCTTACCACTCGTATTCCTGACTTCGTGCTTCATTCCTGGACTTCATTTATCTCCTATTCCAGCCTGCTTGCATCGCTTCTCCTGTTGTTGACCCAGATTGACCTTGCTCCTGTGCCGCCTGCCTTGACCCTTTGCTCGTCCTGACTATGTCTCTGCATCATCCTCCGGTTCCTGTCCTGTTGCTCCTGGTCACGACCCTGCCTGGTTTACTACGTCTGTACTGTCGGTACCTTTGCAGGTACCTCCTGGCCTGCCTTGACCAGCTGTCACTGACTGGTTTACGCTCCAAAGTAGCCCCTGGCAACTACCCGGATTCACTAGAGCCTCTGGTGAGGATAGGTCAAGCCTATCCTCACCAGAGGCTCTAGTGAATCCGGGTAGTTGCTTAGTCATGCCCCTCTGGAGTATTGCTAGTCAGTGGCACAGTGGGTTCACATCTGCTGTACCGTGATAATTGTACACCGACATATAGGCTCTCTGCAGCCGGGAAATAGCTGATTTTTAACATGCTTCGTCACAAATTAATTCGGATCTAAATGAATTTTTATATTTTTTATTGCATTTATACACAAAGGTGATATCATTACAGGCAGGATTAGAATGACCAGATAATAGAATCCACCATTCACAATACTGTAGGTGATTGTCAAAGCTAATCTATTATTTCCTTGTACAATGACCTCTGCACAGGTCACGGAGCATGGCTAGAAAACTGACATAGAAGTCAATGAGGTCCCCTCCTGACCATTGTGTCTACGGACAATTTGGCTTCTGTAGAGCAATTTTCTTAATGCTTAATTCTAAATGTTTAATGTCTAAAAGTGGTTAAGAACAGCTCAGGCAAGATGGCAGCCCCTATAATTATGGTCAGCAAATAGAGTTAAAAGATCTGCAATCAGAAAATAAAAAGAGATTAGAAAAAAGGGATATGTTTTACTATCTGGTTTTAACTGGCAGAAAAAAAATTTGGGTGATCATTTCCATTTAGGCTGGGGTATAAAACTGTATAATAATAATAAATATCCCTACATAATATATTATGTGATACATTATGTTGATATGTCTACTATTCATTAGCTAATTTAATATAACATAAGATGATTACTATGTACCTGTAAGTAATAATGAAACATCAATTTCCTTCTTCTACTTACAGCACAACTGTGGCTCAAAAATAGACGAAAGAAGAGTCTCCAATAGTGGCTTTTGTGACCTTCTTGGAAAGATACGCTGACCTTTTTTAATGGCTTCTCTAAAATATTTACTAAAAATAAGTGGGATCTTTTTCTTTTTCCTTATACACAGCTGTTTAATCTTTTTATTATGTACAATTTATTACAATGAAAAAGCACCTGCACACAAAAGTTATTCTTTAAAGAAGGAAATTAACATAGCATCAAACTGTTCAATCCCTCCTAAAGAAATGCTACTAGACCACTCAAGAACAGTACAGATGATGTCATCAAATCAATCATTGCTGATTATCCTTCTTTGGACATGGCCTTCAGGACATATTTTCCCTCTAAATCAGTGTCCAGCATCAGTTGATTCATCTGGCTGTTTCTTTACAGTAAACCGCAGTATGTATTCAATGGCTAATGCTGTTGTAATTCATCACAGAGATGTTTCTAGATCAAAATCCCTATTACCACTGGTGCCAAGGCCTTCCTATCAGTACTGGATTTGGTTTAGCCTGGAATCACCATCAAATCTCAGAAGTCTGACCATCATGGACAATAGCATAAATATGACCATGTCGTACAGGGTGGATTCTGACATCTTCACTCCCTATGGATGGCTGGAAAAGCATAATGAAAGGGAAAACTTTACTATTCCTCAGAAGACCCGGCTGGTTGCTTGGGTAATAAGTAACTGGAACACAAAACACAGGAGATTTAGTTATTATCAGGAGTTAAATCAGCATATCCAAATAGACCTTTATGGAAAGCGGCACTTACCTCTTCCAAGAAACCTACAATTACAAACTCTCTCCAAATATAAATTTTACCTTGCTTTCGAGAATTCAATTCACGAAGACTATATAACAGAAAAACTCTGGAGCAATTCATTTGTTGCAGGAACTGTTCCAGTTGTAATGGGTCCTCCACGTGAAAACTATGAACGTTTCATCCCACCAGACTCCTTTATTCATGTAGACGATTTTTCTAGTTCTCAAGAACTAGCATCTTACCTCCTTAGCCTGGACAAAGATGACCAAAAATATCAGAAGTATTTTAAGTGGCGATCTAGCTATCAGCCAGTAAAACCAAGGAAAACTTGGGTAACTGAATATTGTAAAATATGTAAGGCACTTAAAGAAGCCCCATTATATAGAACAATTCCAAGTATTGCTGAATGGTTCAAATAGATATGAAGACCACAGTTTAGAGGTTGTCCAAGGTTAGAAAAGTGGGATTGAAGAGTTTTTCCAGAAACAGTGCCTCTCTTGTCCATTTTATGTGTTTGGTATTGCAGTTCAGACCTATTCCAGTGAATTGTGCTGCAATACCAGACAAAGCTTATTGACAAGAATGGTGCTGTTTTAGGGGGAAAAGGTAGACCCTGGGATAACATTGGTTATAAGATTTCATCATAGCAGATGCATAAATTATTAGTATACTGCCTAGCAGGGGCGTTGCTAGGGTCTCAAAAGATCTGGGGCCCAAGCCTCAATGAATATGGCCCAGTTCTCTAAATTGACCCTCCCCCCGCACTTTCCTGTACTTGCTATACTGCAGCACATACCAGTCACATCCAAGGCCTCTGAGGTGACATCTCCTCCGATGTAGATCTTCTCTGTCATCATCTTCTCCATTTGGTCCGGACAACTTCTTTCAGCCGCACCTAGTCTCTGCAGAGTGTGACACACAGACATCTTAGCTTTCTCACATTTCTATCATCATCTCCCAACCTGGAGTCCCCAGAGTGTTATCCTGCTGCTCGCTGTGCTCCCCAATTCCCCCAAATACTATCCTGAAGAAAAATTAGTGCCCCCCATAGTAACAGTGCTCCTCATAGTCCCACCAATAGTAATTCCCTCATTAGTAATACTCATTAGTAATGACCTCATTAGTAATACTGTCCCTTACAGTGCCCCCAACAGTAATAATGCTCCCCAAGAGTGCCCCCATTAGTATTACTGTCCCCTACAGTGCCCTCAACAGTGACAATGCTCCCCAAGAGTGCCCCCATTAGTAATACTGCCCCAACCGTGATAATGCTCCCCAAGAGTGCCTCCACTAGTAGAAGAGTCTTCCAGTATTAATAATGCCCTCACAGAGCCCCCACTAGAAATAAGGCCCCCTATTGTACCCCCAGGGGTAATAAAGCTCTCTGCTGATGCCTCAGTAGTAATAAGGTCCCCCATAGTGCTCTTAGTAGAAATAAGGCAGATCTATATGTCCCTCCTAGAGAGCCCCCAATAGTAATAAGAACGCCTATAATGTTCCCAGGATTTATAATACCCCTACAGTGCCCCCAGTATTTATACTGCCCCCTACTGTTATAATGCTCACCTTGAAGTGCCCCCAGTATTTATAATGCTCACCATGAAGTGTGTGTATTAAGTTGAAATTGAGCATCAAGCCTCAATCGTCCATTTACGTATATTCAGTTAAATGTAATTAAAGCATATATATGTGATTACTACAAGACAAAAGGTAGGGCAGCAAAATACATTCCCATGTAAATAACATCACCTGCTCCCCAGCCGCCCTCAACATACAGTCCCATGTGAATAATATCACCCCCTCCCCAGCCGCCTCCAACATGCAATCCCATGTAAACATCACCCCTCAACATTCAGTCCCATGTAAATAACATAACTCCCTCCCCCAGCTGCCTTCAACATACAGTCCCATGTAAATAACATCACTCCCTCCCACAGCCGCCATTAACATACAGTCCCATATAAATAACATCACTGCCTCCCCCAGCCCCCTCCGACATACGGTCCCATGTAAATAACATCATCCCCCCCCACAGCCGCCTTCAACATACATTCCCAGTTAAATAACTCCCAGCATTGCTCTACCTCTCCCTTCACTTCCCTCTCCTCATGTAGCAGACATCACCACAGCTTCTTCCCCCAGGACTTCCCCTCTTCACTGCCATCCTCTCCTGCATTGGTCACATTGTGACATTATTGCAGGTCCTTCTCAACCACTGCCTGTTTTACTGGTCATATGACCGACCGGTGATGTCATCACAGGTCCTTCAGATCTTCCAGTGCATTTGATTAAATTATGCTGCCGTCCTGAGGACAGCAATACAGGTGTAGCTAACTGGCAAGCAGGACATTCGGGCCTGGGACAAAACATCAGGGGCCCAGGCCCCGAATGTTTTAACCTAGCAATGCCCCTGCATTTTTTTGCTTTTTACATTTTTTGTACTTATTTAATGATTTGTTTTGCTTCTGATGGAAAAGAAAAGTGAAATCCATTAAAACCTAAGTTTTCATGTTTGTGCAGAACTTGAAGCATGTCTGAAATTCTAAATGTCTTGGTATTAAACATTTTATTAACCCCTTAGAGACCAGCTTGTTTTGGGCCATACTGCAGTTTTTTCTTTCTTTTTTCATCGTGCCTTCCAAGAGCTATAACTTTTTCATTTTTCCATCTATGTAGCTGTATTAAGGGCTGTTTTTTGCAGGACAAGTACAAACCCTTTTTTTAAGTTTTGCTATTTTTGTGCAATGAAACCCCCTTTTTTTAAAGAGAAGAAAATCTTTTTGCATAGCCGCATCCCAAGACCCATAACTTTTTCATTTTTCTTTCTATGGAGTTGTGTTAGGGCTTGATTCTTGAGGGACGACTTGTATTTTTCACTGGTATCATTTTGGGGTAAATAACACTTTTTGATCGTTTGTTATTAAGGTTTTTTTTCGGTGGCGGCTAAGAATAAATGAGCAATTCTGGCATTCTTTTGTTGTTTTTTTAATGGTATTCACCATAGGGGATAATTTACATGATATTTGTGTAGTACGAGTCTTTACAGACGTGGAGATACCAAACATGTGGGGAAGATTTTATTACATTTTTTTTTCATTAAAAGCGTATTTTCAACAGTAAAAAGCGTATTTTGTATTTAATAAATGTTTTAATTTTTTTGACCACTTAATAGTCCCACAAGGGGACTATAGCACTCAATCTTATGATTGCTTCTAAAATACAATGCACTATCCCTATAGTGCATTGCATTTTAATGTCAGTGCTATACTGACATTGACCAGCAGGCTGCGCCAGAGAGGTGCAGGCTGCACCAGAGATGCGCAGCCTGCTGGGTAACACTCAAGGCAGGCTTGGGGCCTACACTAGAGCCCGTTCGTGGGGTGCCAATAGAAGACAGAGGGAGTCCACTCCCGCTGTCACCTCTTACATGCAGCAGGCGCCGTTGCCGGCGCATCTGTCGGTCCTGGCTGTTAGATCAGGAGCACGGCTCTTATGTGAAAAGGTGGAGGCCCAGCCTAAGGCCCCTTAATGAGTGCCGTAAAAAGGCGTTTGGGTGGTCACTAAGTGGTTAAAGAATGTCTAACAATGTAATATGCAGAAATGCAGACTGTCAAAGTAAACTCCCCATTAAATGTGGCCTGTCTAACCCAGGAAGAAATTAAGCTATCTTAAAAAAATATAGGCAAATCACCAGGTCAAAATGGCATACACCCTTGTATCCTACAAAAATTAAGAAACATCACAAATACTTCAGCAAATAGCATTTATCATGTAGACAAAGTTAATACAAGGCACTTACTAATGTATTGTGATTGTCCATATTGCCTACTTTGCTGACTTGATTCATTTTTCCATCATGTTATACACTGCTTGTTTCCATGGTTACAGCCACCCTGCAATCCATAAGTGGTGGTCATGCTTGCAATCTATAAGAAATAACGTCAACCTCTCTGGTGGCTGGGAACATGGGAGCGCACATGTGCAGCAGATCCCATCCTAGCCACCTCGTATCTGTGTTGCATTGGTGGCCGTAACCCCTGGAAATGAGCAGTGTGTAATGCAATGGAAAAACTAATCAAGCCAGCAAAGGAGGCAATATGGACAATCACTATAGTTAGTAAATGCCCTGTATTGTCTACAAAATTAATACCATTTGCTGAAGCGAGACAACCCCTTTAAGGACTCTATTATGGCTGGGTCTGTTTCATAGGACTGTAGCAATCAGAGATGATGAAGGCTGGACGGGCCGATACGCGTTCTCAATATGTATCTGCGTTGATGAAATAAAGAAAGAGATGTTTTGAAGACAAAGAGCGCCCGTGTCACGAGGGTGTCAAGAACCACGCCTGGCTCTGTTATACCCGGGGTCAGGAAGTCGCAGCGGTTGGCTGCGCGCTCTATGTAAGATAGGGCTGTTTCCTTATGGTAGCTTTCTGGGTTTGCTTTGCAACCCTTTTTGGCTCACTCAGGGATCCGTAGCTCCTTCTCCTCAGCTGTTCCTTGTCCAGCACTCCCAACCTCCTTATATTCCCCTCTCACACTTCTCTGGTTGCCAGATATAGAGCTTCCTGCCTGGACTTCTATACTGACCCACTGGAGCTGTGTTGCTGCGTTCGCTGGTTGTTGGTCCAGAACGTTCCCCTCCGGATCCCTCTTGGACCTTTGTGGTCTGCTGTGGTCGCCCACCTGGGTTTATGTGTTTGTCTGTATTGTCTGTCCTCTCCCTGGTGTTTCCCTCTTAGTGTTAGTGGTGCGGACTAGCGATCCCACCGGCCCGTTCACTATCTAGGGCTCATTTTAGGGAAAGCCAGGGTTTAGGCACGTGATCGCCGCACGGGTGAGGAACCCGTCTAGGGACGTCAGGGCAGTCAGGTGCCAGCCGCAAGGTGAGTCAGGGGTCACCACCTTTCCCTCTCCCTTGGGCAGGGCTTTCCCTCCCTGTGCGTGACGCCGGTCATTACATTATATCTGGCCCTTATTTTGTGTAGGTAAAAAAAATATATATATTTTTTTACCTACTTAGAATCCAGTATGGATCCAATTGCTGCTCTATCCAAACAATTTCATGGCCTGTCTTTGGAGGTGGCAGGATTGAAGGCGTCGGTCTTCCAGCAACAGCAGCAATTACAACTGACCGCAAGCCCAGCGGTTGCTACTGGTAACCAGGTTGTTGCGGAACCCAGGGTCCCTGACAGATTTTCTGGGGGAAGGGACAAGTTTTTGACATTCCGTGAGGCCTGTAAATTATATTTTAAACTGTGCCCTTACTCCTCTGGTAATGAAGAACAGCGGGTGGGAGTTGTTATTTCCCTGCTGCAGGGGGACCCGCAGTCCTGGGCGTTCTCTTTACCCACTGATTCCCAGGCTCTTC
This sequence comes from Bufo bufo, assembly GCF_905171765.1. NCBI lineage: Eukaryota > Metazoa > Chordata > Amphibia > Anura > Bufonidae > Bufo > Bufo bufo. The sequence goes on from NC_053398.1 coordinate 48,068,861, forward strand.
GGTCAGTGGATGAGTTTTTCGGGGCCTTGGGTTTCATATATGACGACCCTGACCGAGTCGCACTGGCTGAATCAAGATTACGGAGACTCCTACAAGGAGAGCGGCCGGTAGAGGAGTATTGCTCTGACTTCCGTAGGTGGGCTACGGATACCCAATGGAACGACCCGGCTCTCAGGAGTCAGTTCTGCTCTGGGTTATCCGAAAGGGTTAAGGATGCGCTTGCATTATATGAGACCCCCTTTTCCCTTGATGCGGTTATGTCCCTTTCTATCCGAATAGATAGACGCCTTAGGGAAAGGTTGAAAAAACCGGAGCAATTGGTAACCCCTCCCAAGCAGCAGCTAGTCTGTATGGACTTAGACGAGCCTATGCAGCTAGGAGGAACCACTCGTCAGGTCCGTCCTCCTGAGGCTCGCCGTAAAATCCATTGACAGATGTGTCCATGGTCTATTGGGAATGACAAGTGGTAATAGAGACCCTGCAGGACTAGGGATGAGCGAACCCGAACTGTATAGTTTGGGTTCGTACCGAATTTTGGGGTGTCCGTGACACGGACCCGAACCCGAACATTTTCGTAAAAGTCCGGGTTCGGGTTCGGTGTTCGGCGCTTTCTTGGCGCTTTTTGAAAGGCTGCAAAGCAGCCAATCAACAATCGTCATACTACTTGCCCCAAGAGGCCATCACAGCCATGCCTACTATTGGCATAGCTGTGATTGGCCAGTGCAGCATGTGACCCAGCCTCTATATAAGCTTGGATCACGTAGCGCTGCACGTCACTCTGCTGATACAAGCATAGGGAGAGGTTGCAGCTGCGACGTTAGGGCGAGATTAGGCAGATTAACTCCTCCAAAAGACTTCATTCAGTGATCGATCTACAGCTGTGGATCATTGAAGTGCTGATATTCAATTGCTCAGTGTTTTTAGGCTGCCCAGAGCATTTTTATATCATTTTTTTCTGGGGTGATTGGCGGCCATTTTGTGGCTTGTGGTGCGCCAGCACAAGCTACCACCAAGTGCATTTAACCATCAATAGTGTGGTTATTTTTTGCTATATCCTACATCAGGGTCAAGCTTTGATCAAGTGCATTTAACCATCAATAGTGTGGTTATTTTTTGGCCATATACTACATCAGGTGCAAGCTGAGCCTGTGTCACCCAAGTGCATTTAACCATCAATAGTGTGGTTATTTTTTGCTATATCCTACATCAGGGTCAAGCTTTCATCAAGTGCATTTAACCATCAATAGTGTGGTTATTTTTTGGCCATATACTACATTAGGTGCAGGCTGAGCCTGTGTCACCCAAGTGCATTTAACCATCAATAGTGTGGTTATTTTTTGGCCATATACTACATCAGGGGCAAGTTGAGCCTGTCACACAGCGCCTAAAAAATAGGCCTGACATTTATATTCATCCAAATCTGTACTGTTTTAGCTGGTCCAGTTATTTTTAGTGACCGTAAAAGCACAGTTTTTGTTCTGGGTTGAAAAACAATTCCCAAATTTGCAATTCTCAAAATTAGTGGTTTCTGCTGTATCAGACCTACTTTAAATCTATCCCTAAAAGGGTATATTAGATTCAAGGTGCTGATAGGGTCATTCTGAAAAACTTAACACACACGCTACAGTGCAGATACAAGTCTAATTCTGTGATTAAAGGGTTTCTATCACTTGGTATGACATAATTAGCTGTCAGACACTAGCGATCTGCTAGTGTCTGCTCTGGCCAACCATCCTACTCTAATAGCTTTTTGGGCAGCCGTTTTGCTAAAAAAAAATAACTTTTATAAATATGCTAATGAGCCTCTAGGTGCTATGTGGGCGTCATTAGCACCTAGAGGCTCCGTCTACCTTCATAAAGAGCCGCCGCCCAGCGCGTCCCTCCAGCCAGCCCATGTCCTCCTGAATGCGATCCTCCGTGTGACGCAGCCGACGAATTCTCGCGCATGCGCCGTGCGCGGCTGTATTCGGCGCATGCGCAGTGAATGTCTGGCCGCTTCCCTGCTCAGACATCTCCACTGCGCCTGTTCCTTGGAGCACTATGACGTCATCGGCGCAGGCGCAGTGGAGATGTCTGAGCAGGGAAGCGGCCAGACATTCACTGCGCATGCACCGAATACAGCCGCGCACGGCGCATGCGCGAGAATTCGTCGGCTGCGTCACACGGAGGATCGCATTCAGGAGGACATGGGCGGGCTGGAGGGACGCGCTGGGCGGCGGCTCTTTATGAAGGTAGATGGAGCCTCTAGGTGCTAATGACGCCCACATAGCACCTAGAGGCTCATAATCATATTTATAAAAGTTATTTTTTTAGCAAAACGGCTGCCCCAAAAGCTATTAGAGTAGGATGGTTGGCCAGAGCAGACACTAGCAGATCGCTAGTGTCTGACAGCTAATTATGTCATACCAAGTGATAGAAACCCTTTAAACGTATACTTGTCACACAGCGCCTAAAAAATAGGCCTCACATTTATATTCATCCAAATCAGTACTGTTTTAGCTGGTCAAGTTATTTTTAGTGACCGTAAAATCACAGTTTTTGTTCTGGGCTGAAAAACAATTCCCAAATTTGCAATTCTCAAAATTAGTGGTTTCTGCTGTATCAGACCTACTTTAAATCTATCCCTAAAAGGGTATATTAGATTCAAGGTGCTGATAGGGTCATTCTGAAAAACTTAACACACACGCTACAGTGCAGATACAAGTCTAATTCTGTGATTAAACGTATACTTGTCACACAGCGCCTAAAAATAGGCCTCACATTTATATTCATCCAAATCTGTACTGTTTTAGCTGGTCAAGTTATTTTTAGTGACCGTAAAAGCACAGTTTTTGTTCTGGGTTGAAAAACAATTCCCAAATTTGCAATTCTCAAAATTAGTGGTTTCTGCTGTATCAGACCTACTTTAAATCTATCCCTAAAAGGGTATATTAGATTCAAGGTGCTGATAGGGTCATTCTGAAAAACTTAACACACACGCTACAGTGCAGATACAAGTCTAATTCTGTGATTAAACGTATACTTGTCAGACAGCGCCTAAAAAATAGGCCTCACATTTATATTTATCCAAATCAGTACTATTTTAGCTGGTCAAGTTATTTTTAGTGACCGTAAAAGCACAGTTTTTGTTCTGGGTTGAAAAACAATTCCCAAATTTGCAATTCTCAAAATTAGTGGTTTCTGCTGTATCAGACCTTCTTTAAATCTATCCCTAAAATGGTATATTAGATTCAAGGTGCTGATAGGGTCATTCTGAAAAACTTAACACACACGCTACAGTGCAGATACAAGTCTAATTCTGTGATTAAAGGGTTTCTATCACTTGGTATGACATAATTAGCTGTCAGACACTAGCGATCTGCTAGTGTCTGCTCTGGCCAACCATCCTACTCTAATAGCTTTTTGGGCAGCCGTTTTGCTAAAAAAAAATAACTTTTATAAATATGCTAATGAGCCTCTAGGTGCTATGTGGGCGTCATTAGTCTAATTCTGTGATTAAACGTATACCTGTTACACAGCGCCTAAAAAATAGGCCTCACACTTATATTTAGCTAAATCTGTCATTACTGGTGTGCCTGTATTAGTGTAATACAGTACCTAAATAGATAGCCAGACAGTGTTAGGTGTCTGTAAAAAAAGGCCTGAATTTTTATTCAATACGTTGGCCCGAATAATATTTTTCTTATTGTGGTGAACGGTAACAATGAGGAAAACATCTAGTAAGGGACGCGGACGCGGACATGGTCGTGGTGGTGTTAGTGGACCCTCTGGTGCTGGGAGAGGACGTGGCCGTTCTGCCACAGCCACACGTCCTAGTGTACCAACTACCTCAGGTCCCAGTAGCCGCCAGAATTTACAGCCATATTTGGTGGGGCCAAATGCCGTTCTAAGGATGGTAAGGCCTGAGCAGGTACAGGCATTAGTCAATTGGGTGGCCGACAGTGCATCCAGCACGTTCACATTATCTCCCACCCAGTCTTCTGCAGAAAGCGCACAGATGGCGCATGAAAACCAAGCCCATCAGTCTGTCACATCACCCCCATGCATATCATGGAAACTGTCTAAGCCTCAAGTTATGCAGCAGTCTCTTATGCTGTTTGAAGACTCTGCTGCCAGGGTTTCCCAAGGGCATCCACCTAGCCCTTCCCAGGCGGTGGAAGAGATAAAATTCACTAACGCACAACCACTTATGTTTCCTGATGATGAGGACATGGGAATACCACCTCAGCACGTCTCTGATGATGACGAAACACAGGTGCCAACTGCTGCGTCTTTCTGCAGTGTGCAGACTGAACAGGAGGTCAGGGATCAAGACTGGGTGGAAGACGATGCAGGGGACGATGAGGTCCTAGACCCCACATGGAATGAAGGTCGTGCCACTGACTTTCACAGTTCAGAGGAAGAGGCAGTGGTGAGACCGAGCCAACAGCGTAGCAAAAGAGGGAGCAGTGGGCACCCCAAAGGCAGCTTCAAGGAGTTCCCTGGCATGGCACTTCTTCAAACAATGTGCTGACGACAAGATCCGAGTGGTTTGCACGCTGTGCCATCAGAGCCTGAAGCGAGGCATTAACGTTCTGAACCTTAGCACAACCTGCATGACCTGGCACCTGCATGCAAAGCATGAACTGCAGTGGAGTAAACACCTTAAAAACAAGGAAGTCACTCAGGCTCCCCCTGCTACCTCTTCTGCTGCTGCCGCCTCGGCCTCTTCTGCTGCTGCCGCCGCCTCGGCCTCTTCCCCCGCCTCTGGAGGAACGTTGGCACCTGCCGCCCAGCAAACATGGGATGTACCACCAACACCACCACCTGCGTCACCAAGCATCTCAACCATGTCACACGGCAGCGTTCAGCTCTCCATCTCACAAACATTTGAGAGAAAGCGTAAATTCCCACTTAGCCACCCTCGATCCCTGGCCCTGAATGCCAGCATTTCTAAACTACTGGCCTATGAAATGCTGTCATTTAGGCTGGTGGACACACACAGCTTCAAACAGCTCATGTCGCTTGCTGTCCCACAGTATGTTGTTCCCAGCCGGCACTACTTCTCCAAGAGAGCCGTGCCTTCCCTGCACAACCAAGTATCCGATAAAATCAAGTGTGCACTGCGCAACGCCATCTGTGGCAAGGTCCACCTAACCACAGATACGTGGACCAGTAAGCACGGCCAGGGACGCTATATCTCCCTAACTGCACACTGGGTAAATGTAGTGGCGGCTGGGCCCCAGGCGGAGAGCTGTTTGGCGCACGTCCTTCCGCCGCCAAGGATCGCAGGGCAACATTCTTTGCCTCCTGTCTCCTCCTCCTCCTACTCAGCTTCCTCCTCCTCTTCTTCCACCTGCTCATCCAGTCAGCCACACACCTTCACCACCAACTTCAGCACAGACCGGGGTTAACGTCAGCAGGCCGTTCTGAAACTCATATGTTTGGGGGACAGGCCCCACACCGCACAGGAGTTGTGGCGGGGTATAGAACAACAGACCGACGAGTGGTTGCTGCCGGTGAGCCTCAAGCCCGGCCTGGTGGTGTGCGATAATGGCCGAAATCTCGTTGCAGCTCTGGGACTAGCCGGTTTGATGCACATCCCTTGCCTGGCACATGTGCTGAATTTGGTGGTGCAGAAGTTCATTCACAACTACCCCGACATGTCAGAGCTGCTGCATAAAGTGCGGGCCGTCTGTTCGCGCTTCCGGCGTTCACACCCTGCCGCTGCTCGCCTGTCTGTGTTACAGCGTAACTTCGGCCTTCCCGCTCACCGCCTCATATGCGACGTGCCCACCAGGTGGAACTCCACCTTGCACATGCTGGACAGACTGTGCGAGCAGCAGCAGGCCATAGTGGAGTTTCAGCTGCAGCACGCACAGGTCAGTCGCACTGCGGAACAGCACCACTTCACCACCAATGACTGGGCCTCCATGCGAGACCTGTGTGCCCTGTTGCGCTGTTTCGAGTACTCCACCAACATGGCCAGTGGCGATGACGCCGTTATCAGCGTTACAATACCACTTCTATGTCTCCTTGAGAAAACACTTAGGGCGATGATGGAAGAGGAGGTGGCCCAGGAGGAGGAGGAGGAAGAGGGGTCATTTTTAGCACTTTCAGGCCAGTCTCTTCGAAGTGACTCAGAGGGAGGTTTTTTGCAACAGCAGAGGCCAGGTACAAATGTGGCCAGACAGGGCCCACTACTGGAGGACGAGGAGGACGAGGATGAGGAGGAGGTGGAGGAGGATGAGCGGGCTGGTACCCAACGCAGCTCGGGCCCATCACTGGTGCGTGGCTGGGGGGAAACACAGGATGATGACGATATGCCTCCCACAGAGGACAGCTTGTCCTTACCTCTGGGCAGCCTGGCACACATGAGCGACTACATGCTGCAGTGCCTGCGCAACGACAGCAGAGTTGCCCACATTTTAACGTGTGCGGACTACTGGGTTGCCACCCTGCTGGATCCACAGTACAAAGATAATGTGCCCACCTTACTTCCTGAACTGGAGCGTGATAGGAAGATGCGCGAGTACAAGCGCACGTTGGTAGACGCGCTACTGAGAGCATTCCCAAATGTCACAGGGGAACAAGTGGAAGCCCAAGGCGAAGGCAGAGGAGGAGAAAGAGGTCGCCAACGCAGCTGTGTAACGGCCAGATCCTCTGAGGGCAGGGTTAGCATGGCAGAGATGTGGAAAAGTTTTGCCACCACGCTACAGCTAACTGCACCACCACCTGATACGGAACGTGTTAGCAGGAGGCAAAATTTCACTAACATGGTGGAACAGTACGTGTGCACACCCCTCCACATACTGACTGATGGTTCGGCCCCATTCAACTTCTGGGTCTCCAAATTGTCCACGTGGCGAGAGCTAGCCTTTTATGCCTTGGAGGTGCTGGCCTGCCCGGCGGCCAGTGTTTTGTCTGAACGTGTATTCAGCACGGCAGGGGGCGTCATTACAGACAAACGCAGCCGCCTGTCTACAGCCAATGTGGACAAGCTGACGTTCATAAAAATTAACCAGGCATGGATCCCACAGGACTAGAGTTGAGCGAACACCTGGATGTTTAGGTTCGAGAAGTTCGGCCGAACTTCGTCCCGAACCCAAACCCCATTGAAATCAATGGGGACCCGAACTTTTCGGCACTAAAAAGGTTGTAAAACAGCCCAGGAAAGAGCTAGAGGGCTGCAAAAGGCAGCAAGATGTAGGTAAATCCCCTGCAAACAAATGTGGATAGGGAAATGAATTAAAATAAAAAAATAAAAAAAATTAACCAATATCAATTGGACAGAGGTCCCATAGCAGAGAATCTGGCTTCACATCAGCAGAGATTCAGTCTCTTCATGCCATAGCAGAGAATCTGGCTTCATGTCAGCAGAGAATCAGTCTTCATGTCATAGCAGAGAATCAGGCTTCACGTCACCCACCACTGGAACAGGCCACTGTCACATATTTAGGCCCAGGCACCCAGGCAGAGGAGAGAGGTCCCGTAACAGAGAATCTGGCTTCATGTCAGCACAGAATTAGTCTTCATGTCATAGCAGAGAATCCGGCTTCACGTCACCCACCACTGGAACAGGCCACTGTCACATATTTAGGCCCAGGCACCCAGGCAGAGGAGAGAGGTCCCGTAACAGAGAATCTAGCTTCATGTCAGCACAGAGTCAGTCTTCATGTCATAGCAGAGAATCAGGCTTCACGTCACCCACCATTCGAACAGGCCACTGTCACATATTTAGGCCCAGGCACCCAGGCAGAGGAGAGAGGTCCCGTAACAGAGAATCTGTCTTCATGTCAGCACAGAATCAGTCTTCATGTCATAGCAGAGAATCAGGCTTCACGTCACCCACCACTGGAACAGGCCACTGTCACATATTTAGGCCCAGGCACCCAGGCAGAGGAGAGAGGTCCCGTAACAGAGAATCTGTCTTCATGTCAGCACAGAATCAGTCTTCATGTCATAGCAGAGAATCCGGCTTCACGTCACCCACCACTGGAACAGGCCACTGTCACATATTTAGGCCCAGGCACCCAGGCAGAGGAGAGAGGTCCCGTAACAGAGAATCTAGCTTCATGTCAGCACAGAATCAGTCTTCATGTCATAGCAGAGAATCAGGCTTCACGTCACCCACCACTGGAACAGGCCACTGTCACATATTTAGGCCCCGGCACCCAGGCAGAGGAGAGAGGTCCCGTAACAGAGAATCTGGCTTCATGTCAGCACAGAATCAGTCTTCATGTCATAGCAGAGAATCAGGCTTCACGTCACACACCACTGGAACAGGCCACTGTCACATATTTAGGCCCCGGCACCCAGGCAGAGGAGAGAGGTCCCGTAACAGAGAATCTGGCTTCATGTCAGCACAGAATCAGTCTTCATGTCATAGCAGAGAATCAGGCTTCACGTCACCCACCATTCGAACAGGCCACTGTCACATATTTAGGCCCAGGCACCCAGGCAGAGGAGAGAGGTCCCGTAACAGAGAATCTGTCTTCATGTCAGCACAGAATCAGTCTTCATGTCATAGCAGAGAATCAGGCTTCACGTCACCCACCACTGGAACAGGCCACTGTCACATATTTAGGCCCAGGCGCCCAGGCACCCAGGCAGAGGAGAGAGGTCCCGTAACAGAGAATCTGGCTTCATGTCAGCACAGAATCAGTCTTCATGTCATAGCAGAGAATCCGGCTTCACGTCACCCACCACTGGAACAGGCCACTGTCACATATTTAGGCCCAGGCAGAGGAGAGAGGTCCCGTAACAGAGAATCTAGCTTCATGTCAGCACAGAATCAGTCTTCATGTCATAGCAGAGAATCAGGCTTCACGTCACCCACCACTGGAACAGGCCACTGTCACATATTTAGGCCCCGGAACCCAGGCAGAGGAGAGAGGTCCCGTAACAGAGAATCTGGCTTCATGTCAGCACAGAATCAGTCTTCATGTCATAGCAGAGAATCAGGCTTCACGTCACACACCACTGGAACAGGCCACTGTCACATATTTAGGCCCCGGCACCCAGGCAGAGGAGAGAGGTCCCGTAACAGAGAATCTGGCCTCATGTCAGCACAGAATCAGTCTTCATGTCATAGCAGAGAATCAGGCTTCATGTCATAACAGAGAATCTGGCTTCATGTCAGCACAGAATCAGTCTTCATGTCATAGCAGAGAATCAGGCTTCACGTCACCCACCACTGGAACAGGCCACTGTCACATATTTAGGCCCAGGCACCCAGGCAGAGGAGAGAGGTCCCGTAACAGAGAATCTGGCTTCATGTCAGCACAGAATCAGTCTTAATGTCATAGCAGAGAATCATGCTTCACGTCACCCACCACTGGAAGAGGCCACTGTCACATATTTAGGCCCCGGCACCCAGGCAGAGGAGAGAGGTCCCGTAACAGAGAATCTGGCTTCATGTCAGCACAGAATCAGTCTTCATGTCATAGCAGAGAATCAGGCTTCACGTCACCCACCACTGGAACAGGCCACTGTCACATATTTAGGCCCCGACACCCAGGCAGAGGAGAGAGGTCCCGTAACAGAGAATCTGGCTTCATGTCAGCACAGAATCAGTCTTCATGTCATAGCAGAGAATCAGGCTTCACGTCACCCACCACTGGAACAGGCCACTGTCACATATTAAGGCCCCGGCACCCAGGCAGAGGAGAGAGGTCCCGTAACAGAGAATCTGGCTTCATGTCAGCACAGAATCAGTCTTCATGTCATAGCAGAGAATCAGGCTTCACGTCACCCACCACTGGAACAGGCCACTGTCACATATTTAGGCCCAGGCAACCAGGCAGAGGAGAGAGGTCCTGTAACAGAGAATCTGGCTTCATGTCAGCACAGAATCAGTCTTCATGTCATAGCAGAGAATCATGCTTCACGTCACCCACCACTGGAACAGGCCACTGTCACATATTTAGGCCCCGGCACCCAGACAGAGGAGAGGTTCATTCAACTTTGGGTTGCCCCGCAATATAATGGTAAAATGAAAATAAAAATAGGATTGAATGAGGAAGTGCCCTGGAGTACAATAATATATTGTTAAGGGGAGGTAGTTAATGTCTAATCTGCACAAGGGATGGACAGGTCCTGTGGGATCCATGCCTGGTTCATTTTTATTAACGTCAGCTTGTCCACATTGGCTGTAGACAGGCGGCTGCGTTTGTCTGTAATGACGCCCCCTGCCGTGCTGAATACAGACAAAACGCTGGCCGCCGGGCAGGCCAGCACCTTCAAGGCATAAAAGGCTAGCTCTGGCCACGTGGACAATTTGGAGACCCAGAAGTTGAATGGGACCGAACCATCAGTCAGTACGTGGAGGGGTGTGCACAGGTACTGTTCCACCATGTTATTGAAATGTTGCCTCCTGCTAATACGTTCCGTATCAGGTTGTGGTGCAGTTAGCTGTGGCGTGGTGACAAAAACTTTTCCACATCTCTGCCATGCTAACCCTGCCCTCAGAGGAGCTGGCCGTGACACAGCTGCGTTGGCGACCTCTTGCTCCTCCTCTGCCTTCGCCTTGGGCTTCCACTGGTTCCCCTGTGACATTTGGGAATGCTCTCAGTAGCGCGTCTACCAATGTGCGCTTGTACTCGCGCATCTTCCTATCACGCTCCAGTGTAGGAAGTAAGGTGGGCACATTGTCTTTGTACCGGGGATCTAGCAGGGTGGCAACCCAGTAGTCCGCACACGTTAAAAAGTGGGCAACTCTCTTGTCGTTGCACAGGCACTGCAGCATGTAGTCGCTCATGTGTGCCAGGCTGCCCAGAGGTAAGGACAAGCTGTCCTCTGTGGGAGGCGTATCGTCATCGTCCTGTGTTTCCCCCCAGCCACGCACCAGTGATGGGCCCGAGCTGCGTTGGGTACCAGCCCGCTGTGAACCTGCTTCATCCTCATCCTCCTCCACCTCCACCTCCTCCTCATCCTCGTCCTCCTCATCCTCCAGTAGTGGGCCCTGTCTGGCCACATTTGTACCTGGCCTCTGCTGTTGCAAAAAACCTCCCTCTGAGTCACTTCGAAGAGACTGGCCTGAAAGTGCTAAAAATGACCCCTCTTCCTCCTCTTCCTCCTGGGCCACCTCCTCTTCCATCATCGCCCTAAGTGTTTTCTCTAGGAGACATAGAAGTGGTATTGTAACGCTGATAACTGCGTCATCGCCACTGGCCATGTTGGTGGAGTACTCGAAACAGCGCAACAGGGCACACAGGTCTCGCACGGAGGCACAGTCATTGGTGGTGAAGTGGGGCTGATCCGCAGTGCGACTGACCCGTGCGTGCTGCAGCTGAAACTCCACTATGGCTTGCTGCTGCTCGCACAGTCTGTCCAGCATGTGCAAGGTGGAGTTCCACCTGGTGGGCACATCGCATATGAGGCGGTGAGCAGGAAGGCCGAAGTTACGCTGTAGCGCAGACAGGCGAGCAGCGGCAGGGTGTGAACGCCGGAAGCGTGAACAGACGGCCCGCACTTTATGCAGCAGCTCTGACATGTCGGGGTAGTTGTGAATGAACTTCTGCACCACCAAATTCAGCACATGCGCCAGGCAAGGGATGTGCATCAAACCGGCTAGTCCCAGAGCTGCAACGAGATTTCGGCCATTATCGCACACCACCAGGCCAGGCTTGAGGCTCACCGGCAGCAACCACTCGTCGG